>NC_057809.1:400651524-400672391 GCF_018294505.1 Triticum aestivum
AGGGCGGGCTCAGGATCGGGAGTTGGCGGCGACAGTGAGGTCGAGAGCGGCGGTGAGGTCGAGAGCGGAGGGGGTGGGGGAGGCGGCGGCGGCGGTGAAGTCGAGAGCGGCGGCAGGCAGCGTCCATGAGGTTGACGGCGGCCTCGGGCGGCGGCGGTGAGGGCGGGCTCGGGCTCGGGCGGCAGCGACAGAGGAGTAGGGGAACAGTTGGGGGGAAGGAGGACTTAGCGAATTTTTGAGTGGGCGGGTGGTTAAGTTGAACTAGCAGTAGCGCACTTTAGGAAACACACTATAGCTAAAGTAGCTATAGCGCGTTTTCAGGAAAAACGCTACTGCTAAGTCTAAGCACGCATCAAAAATATACGTTGGTCATCATTGATCTTTTTCTGTAGAATCTAAATAGTCAACATATTTAAGGTGGTAAACACCTTGTTCGCTTAGCAGTATGGGACTAAACTTAATTAGGTGCAACACTTAGCAACAACGAATTTTGTAGAAACACGCTGCTACTAAGTACTTTAGCAGCAGCGCGTCCAGGGAAGGGCGCTACTACTATATCTAGCATGGGGGAAAATCCGTGGCAATTATAGTAGTAGCGCTTGTTTCACCTAGAGCGCTACTTCTATCTAGTTATTAGTAGCGCGGTTCCTCTAAGCTCGCTACTACTAGTTAGCAGTAGCGCCTGTTTTTAAACCGCGCTGCTGCAAAGATTCTGTGTATAACGTTTTCCCTAGTAGTGGAGACACGTCTCCGGTCAATAACCAATAGCGGAACCTGGATGCTCATATTGGCTCCTACATATTCTATGAAGATCTTTATCGGTCAGACCGCATAACAACATACGTTGTTCCCTTTGTCATCGGTATGTTACTTGCCCGAGATTCGATCGTCGGTATCTCAATACCAAGTTCAATCTCGTTACTGGCAAGTCTGTTTACTCGTTCTGTAATACATCATCCCGCAACTAACTCATTAGTTGCAATGCTTGCAAGGCTTAAGTGATGTGCATTACTGAGAGGGCCCAGAGATACCTCTCCGACAATCGGAGTGACAAATCCTAATCTCGAAATACGCCAACCCAACAAGTACCTTCGGAGACACCTGTAGAGCACCTTTATAATCACCCAGTTACGTTGTGATGTTTGGTAGCACACAAAGTGTTCCTCTGGTAAACGGAAGTTGCATAATCTCATAGTCATAGGAACATGTATAAGTCATGAAGAAAGCAATAGCAACATACTAAACGATCGTGTGCTAAGCTAACGGAATGGGTCATGTCAATCACATCATTCTCCTAATGATGTGATCCTGTTAATCAAATGACAACTCATATCTATGGTTAGGAAACACAACCATCTTCGATTAACGAGCTAGTCAAGTAGAGGCATATTAGTGACACTCTGTTTGTCTATATATTCACACATGTATTATGTTTCCGGTTAATACAATTCTAGGATGAATAATAAACATTTGTCATGATATAAGGAAATAAATAATAACTTTATTATTGCCTCTAGGGCGAGCCAACACTTTTATCCGGCCCATCAGGTAAAGGACTTCTCCGTTATCTTCCTCCTGAGGGCTCCGTGGGCGCCAGCTTCGGTGTTTCTTCAAAGGGGCATTGTCGAACTCGGGAAGACCCATCCGAATAGGATCTGGAAGGGGGACGTCCTCCATGTAAAACCACTCCGAAGGCTAGTCTTTGGACGTCTTCTTCAGGGTACCGGACAGGTATCCGGTCCCGACGATGCGCCATATTTCGGTTCCGCCCACTTGATATATTGACCCCTTCTGTGTACGGGGCACAAGGTAGAATAGCCTCTTCCACAGCTCGAAATGAGCTTCGCAGCCCAGAAACAGCTCACAAAGGGAAACATAACCAGCGATGTGTAATATGGAAGCGGGGGTGAAATTATGCAACTAGAGGCCATAAAACTCCAGGAGCCCGCGGAGGAATAGATGGATTAGAAATCCAAGTCCCCTTAGTAAATAAGGGACAAGGCATACCCGCTCCCCCTTGGAGGGATTGGGGAAGCTCTCCGCTTGCTCCCCGCCATTATAGGTGGCGAGCCCGGCATGAACGGGGACCATATACGCTGGAGGGAGAAATCCCTGGGTCTGTAACTCTACTAATTGGCTATGTGGGACGGAACACTTCTCCCAATCACCGGGCTTAGGGCTACGGGAGCGGGAGGAGGAGCCGCGATGGCCGACCATGTTGGAATGGATTTTTTCGAGCGCGCTCCGATGGATACTCGCCGTGGGAGGATGGCATGGTCTGGATCTAAGAATCCCCATCTCCTTAATAGACAGTCTACTTACATGGCTAGGGTGGCGAATGTAAAAAGGCCCTGGCTCCTCACATTCACTCGACACGTGGAAGATAGCCCTTATTGGGCGCGGAAGCCAAGAAGTGCAACATTTATGGGGAGCCGGACACTACTCAGCAGATATTCAAAATTTGGAGAAGAACTCGCCTTGCAATGCCGAAGACAATCTGCGCGCCGGACTCATCGTCATTGAAGCCTAGTTCGGGGGCTACTGAGGGAGTCCTGGATTAGGGGGTCTTCGGACAGCCAGACTATATCCTTTGGCTGGACTGTTGGACTATGAACATACAAGATTGAAGACTTCGTCCGTGTCCAGATGGGACTCTCCTTGGCGTGGAAGGCAGTCTTGGCAATATGGATATGTAGATCTCCTCCCTTGTAACCAACTCCATGTAACCCTATCCCCCTCAGGTGTCTATATAAACCGGAGGGTTTAGTCCGTAGGACAACATACAATCATACCATAGGCTAGCTTCTAGGGTTTAGCCTCTACGATCTCGTGGTAGATCAACTCTTGTAGTACTCATATCATCAAGATCAATCAAGCAGGAAGTAGGGTATTACCTCCATCGAGAGGGCCCGAACCTGGGTAAACATCATGTCCCCCGCCTCCTGTTACCATCCGCCTTAGACGCACAGTTCGGGACCCCCTACACAAGATCCGCCGGTTTTGACACCGACAAGAACCTAGTATTGTTATGGTTAAGGGTCTCTTGGAAGAAAATGTAGATGCGCATGTTATTTACTTCTGCAAAGAAGCTGCTAGAATTGCCAAACCTGATAAAAATGATCAACATAGACCTGTTGTTGGCATGCCCATTGTCTCAGTCAAAATAGGAGATCACTCTTATCATGGTTTATGTGACATAGGTGCTAGCGTGAGTGCTATTCCTTATTCCTTATATCAAGAAATTATGAATGACATAGCACTCGCAGAGATAGAAGACATAGATGTTACTATTAAACTTGAGAATAGAGACACTATATCACCAATTGGGATTGTTAGAGATGTTGAAGTCTTTTGTGGGAAAATAAAATACCCTACTAATTTTCTTGTTCTTGGTTCCCCACAAGATGACTTTTGTCCCATTATCTTTGGTAGACCTTTCTTGAACACCGTTAATGCTAGAATAGACTGTGAGAAACAAATTGTTGGTGTTAGTTTTGGTGATGAGTCTCATGAGTTTAATTTTTCCAAGTTTAGTAGAAAGCTTCATGAAAAATAATTGCCTAGTAAATATGAATTATTTGGTCTTGCTTCTATTGCTGTGCCTCCTACTGATCCACTAGAACAATATTTGCTAGACCATGAAAATGACTTACATATGCATGAAAGAAATGAAATAGATAAGATTTTCTTTGAACAACGTCCTCTGCTTAAACACAATTTGCCTATTGAAACTCTAGGAGGTCCTCCTCCACCTAAAGGTGATCCTGTGTTTGAATTAAAACAATTGCCAGACACTTTGAAATATGCTTACCTTGATGAAAAGAAGATATATCTTGTTATTATTAGTGCTAACCTTTCAAAACATTAAGAAGAAAGGTTATTGAAAGTTCTAAGGAAGCACCGAGCTGCTATTCGATATACTCTTGATGATTTAAAGGGCATTAGTCCCACTCTATGTCAGCACAAAATTAATATGGAACCTGATGCTAAACCCGTTGTTGATCACCAATGTCAGTTAAATCCAAAGATGAAAGAAGTGGTAAGAACGGAAATATTAAAACTTTTTGAAGCAGATATAATCTATCCCATAGATGATAGTATATGGGTAAGTCATGTTCATTGTGTCCCTAAGAAAGGAGGTATAACTGTTGTTCCTAATGATAAGAATGAACTTATTCCACAAAGAATTGTTATAGGCTATAGAATGGTAATTGATTTTAGAAAATTAAACAAAGCAAGTAGAAAAGATCATTACCCTCTGCCTTTTATTGGTCAAATGCTAGAAAGATTATCTAAGCACATACATTTTTGCTTCCTTGATGGATATTCTGGTTTTTCACAAATACCTGTTTCTCAACCTACTCAAGAAAAGACCACTTTTACTTGTCCCTTTGGAACTTATGCTTATAGATGTATGCCTTTTGGTTCATGCAATGCACCTGCTACCTTTTAAAGATGTATGACTGCTATATTCTCTGACTTTTGTGAAAAGATAGTTGAGGTTTTCAAGGATGATTTCTCTATTTATGAGAAGTCTTTTGATGATTGTTCAAGCAATCTTGACCGAGTTTTGCAGAGATGTGAGCAAACAAATCTTGTCTTGAATTGGGAAAAGTGCCACTTTATGGTTAATGAAGGTATTGTCTTGGGCCACAAAATTTCTAAAAGAGGTATTGAAGTGGACAAAGCTAAGGTTGATGCAATTGAGAAAATGCCATGTCCTAAAGATATCAAAGGTATTCATAGTTTCTTAGGTCATGCTAGTTTCTATAGGAGATTTATCAAAGACTTTTCTAAAATCTCTAGTCCTCTTACAAATCTTTTGCAAAATGATATTCCTTTTGTTTTTGATGATGATTGTTTAGAAGCCTTTAAAACACTCAAGAAAGCCTTAATTTCTGCACGTATTGTTCAACCACCTGATTGGAACTTGCCTTTTGAAATTATGTGTGATGCTAGTGATTATGATGTTGGTGTTGTTATAGGATAAAGAGTTGATAAGAAACTGAATGTTATTCATTATGCTAGTAAAACTCTAGATAGTGCTCAACGAAACTATGCTACTACTGAAAAAGAATTCTTAGCAGTGGTGTTTTCTTGTGATAAATATAGATCTTATATTGTTGATTCAAAAGTAATTGTTCACACCGATCATGCTGCTATTAAATATCTTATGGAAAAGAAAGATGCTAAACCTAGACTTATTCGAGGGGTTCTCTTGCTACAAGAATTCGATTTATATATCACTGATAGAAAAGGAGTTGAGAACCCCATAGCTGATAACTTGTCTAGGCTCGAGAATGTGCTTGATGACCCACTACCTATTGATGATAGCTTTCCTGATGAGCAGTTAGCTGCAATAAATGTTGCTCATAGTACTCCTTGGTATGCTGACTATGCTAATTACATTGTTGCTAAATATTTACCACCTAGCTTTACATACCAACAAAAGAAAAAAAATCTTTTATGATTTAAGACATTACTTTTGGGATGGCCCACATCTTTATAAAGAAGGAGTACATGGTATTATTAGACGTTGTGTACCTAAGCACGAACAAGGACAAATCCTACGGAAATGTCACTCCGAAGCTTATGGAGGGCATCTTGCTGGAGATAGAACTGGTCATAAGGTATTGCAATCTGGATTTTATTGGCCTACTCTCTTCAAGGATGCTCGTAAGTTCGTCTTATCTTGTGATGAATGCCAAATAATAGGTAATATCGGTAAGCATCAAGAAATGCCTATGAATTATTCACTTGTTGTTGAACCATATGAAGTTTGGGGATTTGATTACATGGGACCTTTTCCTTCCTCTAATGGGTATACACATATTCTGATTGCTATTGATTATGTTACTAAGTGGGTAGAAGCTATTCCAACTAGTAGTGCTGATCACAACACCTCTATTAAAATGCTTAAGGAAGTTATTTTCCCAAGGTTTGGAGTCCCTAGATACTTAATGAACGATGGTGGTTCACACTTTATTCATCGTGCTTTCCGCAAAATGCTTGCCAAGTATGATGTTAACCATAGAATTGCATCACCTTATCATCCTCAGTCCAGTGGTCAAGTTGAACTTAGCAATAGAGAAATAAAGTTAACTTTGCAAAATACTGTCAATAGGTCTAGGAAGAATTGGTCTAAGAAATTAGATGATTGCTACCTCTTGAGCATGTGTTGGTTTTCCCTTGAAGAGGAAAGGGTGATGCAGCAAAGTAGCGTAAGTATTTCCCTTGGTTTTTGAGAACCAAGGTATCAATCCAGTAGGAGACTACACCCAAGTCGCCTAGTACCTGCACAAACAATCAAGAACCTTGCAACCAACGCGATAAAGGGGTTGTCAATCCCTTGACGACCACTTGCAAAAGTGAGATATGATAAAGATAATAAGATAAATAATTTTGATATTTTTGTTGTATAGATTGGAAAATAAAGATTGCAAAATAAAATAGATAGTAAACTAGATTTATAGATCACAAACTTATATGATGTAAAGTAGACCCGGGGGCCATAGGTTTAACTAGTGGCTTCTCTCATGATAGCATATATTACGGTGGGTGAACAAATTACTGTCGAGCAATTGATAGAAAAACACATAGTTATGATGATATCTAAGGCAATGATCACAAATATAGGCATCATGTCTGTGTCAAGTAGATCGAAACGATTCTGCATCTACTACTATTACTCCACACATCGACCGGTATCCAGCATGCATCTAGAGTATTAAGTTCATAAGAACAGAGTAACGCAATAGGCAAGATGACATGATGTAGATGGATAAACTGAAGCAATATGATATAAACCCCGTCTTTTTATCCTCGATGGCAACAATACAATACGTGCCTTGCTGCCCCTGCTGCCACTGAGAAAGGACACTTCAATATTGAACCCAAAGCTAAGCACTTCTTCCATTGCAAGAAAGATCAATCTATTAGGCCAAACTAAACTGATAATTCGAGGAGACTTGCAAAGATATAAAATCATGCATATAAGAATTCAGAGAAGAACCAAATAATATTCATAGATAATCATATTCATAAACCCACAATTCATCGAATCTCGGCAAACACACCGCAAAAGAGTATTACATCGAATAGATCTCCAAGAACAACGAGGAGAACTTTGTATTGAAGATCAAAGAGAGAGAAGAAGCCATATAGCTAATAACTATGGACCCGAAGGTCTGTGGCAAACTACTCACACATCATCAAAGAGGCTATGGTGTTGATGTAGAAGCCCACCATGATCAATTCCCCCTCCGGCAGATCGCCAGAAAAGGCCCCCATATGGGATCTCACGGGTACAGAAGGTTGCGGCGGTGGAAAAGTGGTTCCGTGGCTCCCCTGGATGATTTTAGGGTACATTGGTATATATAGGCAAAGGAAGTATGTCGGTGGAGCTCCGTGGGGCCCATGAGGGTGGGGGCGCGCCTACCCCCCTAGGCGCGCCCCCTGCCTCATGGAAGCTTCACGGACTTCCAAACTTTTACTCCAAGTCTCCTGGGTTGCGTTTGTTCCAAGATAGATCCTCGCGAAGGTTTTGTTCCGTTTGATATTCCTTTTCTGCGAAACACTGAAATAGAAAAAAACAATTTGCACTGGGCCTTCGGCTAATAGGTTAGTCCCAAAAATAATATAAAAGTGCATATTAAATCCCATCAAGCATCCAAAACAAATAATATAATAGCATGGAACAATCAAAAATTAGAGATACATTGGAGATGTATCAAGCATCCCCAAGCTTAATTCCTGCTCGTCCTCGAGTAGGTAAATGATAAAAACAGAATTTTTGATGTGGAATGCTTCCTAACATAATTTTCAATGTAATTTTCTTTATTGTGGCATGAATATCCAGATCCGAAAGATTCAAGACAAAAGTTGAATATTGATATAAAAACAATAATACTACAAACATATTGACCAAGCAATTTTGTCTTCTCAAAATAACATGGCCAAAGAAAGCTATCCCTACAAAATCATATAGTCTGGGTATGCTCTATCTTCATCACACAAAAATATTTAAATCATGCACAAACCCGATTACAAGCCAAGCAATTGTTTCATACTTTTGATGTTCTCAAACTTTTTCAATCTTCACGCAATACATGAGCATGAGCCATGGATATAGCACTATAGGTGGAATAGAATGGTGGTTGTGGAGAAGACAAAAATGGAGAAGATAGTCTCACACCAACTAGGCGTATCAATGGGCTATGGAGATGCCCATCAATAGATATCAATGTGAGTGAGTAGGGATTGCCATGCAACGGATGCACTAGAGCTATAAATGTATGAAAGCTCAACAAAATAAACTAAGTGGGTGTGCATCCAACTTGCTTGCTCACGAAGACCTAGGGAATTTTGAGGAACCCTTCATTGGAATATACAAGCCAAGTTCTATAATGAAAAATTCCCACTAGTATATGAAAGCAACAACATAAGAGACTCTCTATCATGAAGATCATGGTGCTACTTTGAAGCAGAAGTGTGAAAAAAGGATAGTAGCATTGCCCCTTCTCTCTTTTTCTCTCATTTTTTATTTGGGCCTTTTTTATGGCCTCTTTTTTTCTTTTTTCTATAATTTTCATCCGGAGTCTCATCCCGACTTGTGGGGGAATAATAGTCTCCATCATCCTTTCCTGACCGGGACAATGCTCTAATAATGATGATCATCACACTTTTATTTACTTACAACTCAAGAATTACAACTCGATACATAGAACAAAATATGACTCTATGTGAATGCCTCCGGCGGTGTACCGTGATGTGCAATGAATCAAGAGTGGCATGTATGAAAAATTATGAATGGTGGCTTTGCCACAAATACGATGTCAACTACATGATCATGCAAAGAAATATGACAATGATGGAGCGTGTCATAATAAACGAAACGGTGGAAAATTGCATGGCAATATATCTCGGAATGGAAAATTCCATAATAGGTAGGTATGGTGGCTGTTTTGAGGAAGGTAAATGGTGGGTTTATGGTACCGGCGAAAGTTGCACGGTACTAGAGAGGCTAGCAATGGTGAAAGGGTGAGAGTGTGTATAATCCATGGACTCAACATTAATCATAAAGAACTCACATACTTATTGCAAAAATCTATTAGTTATCAAAATGAAGTATTACGCGCATGCTCCTAGGGGGATAGATTGGTAGGAAAAGACCATCGCTCATCCCTGACCGCCACTCATAAGGAAGACAATCAAAAAATAAATCATGCTCCGACTTCATCACATAACGGTTCACCATACGTGCATGCTACGGGAATCACAAACTTTAACACAAGCATATCTCAAATTCACAACTAATCAACTAGCATGACTCTAATATCACCATCTTCATATCTCAAAACAATCATAAAGAATCAAACTTCTCATAGTATTCAATGCACTTTATATGAAAGTTTTTTATACCCATCTTGGATGCCTATCATATTAGGACTAATTTTATAGACAAATCAAATTACCATGCTATTCTAAAAGACTCTCAAAATAATATAAGTGAAGCATGAGATATCAATAATTTCTATAAAATAAAACCACTACCGTGCTCTAAAAAGATATAAGTGAAGCACTAGAGCAAAATTATCTAGCTCAAAAGATATAAGTGAAGCACATAGAGTATTCTAATAAATTCCGATTCATGTGTGTCTCTCCCAAAAGGTGTATACAGCAAGGATGATTGTTGTAAACTAAAAAGCAAAGAATCAAATCATACAAGACGCTCCAAGCAAAACACATATCATGTGGCGAATAAAAATACAGCCTCAAGTAAAGTTACCGATAGACGAAGATGAAAGAGGGGATGTCTTCCGGGGCATCCCCAAGCTTAGGCTTTTGGTTGTCCTTGAATTTTACCTTGGGGTGCCTTGGGCATCCCCAAGCTTAGGCTTTTGGTTGTCCTTGAATTTTACCTTGGGGTGCCTTGGGCATCCCCAAGCTTAGACTCTTGCCACTCCTTGTTCCAAAATCTGTCAAATCTTACCCAAAAACTTGAAAACTTCACAACACAAAACTCAACAGAAAATCTCATGAGCTCCGTTAGTATAAGAAAACAAACCACCACTTTAAAGTATTGTAATGAACTCATTCTTTATTTATATTGGTGTTAAACCTACTGTATTCCAACTTATCTATGGTTCATAGCCCCTGATACTAGCCATAGATGCATCAAAATAAGCAAACAACACGCGAAAAGCATAATCTGTCAAAAACAGAACAGTCTGTAGCAATCTGTAGGTTTTGAATACTTCTGTAACTCCAAAAAAATTTAAAAATTAAGACGACCTAAATAATTTGTATATTGATCTACTGAAGTTGGTATTGGTATTTTATTGCTCTCTAGTAAATAATGAAAATTATTTTCGTGAGCGCATACTTTCTGTTTTTATCAGCAAGATCAAACAACAATCACCCAAGAAGATCCTAAAGGCTTTACTTGGAACAAAAACTAATTAAAACATAAAAAGCACAATCATAACAGAGGCTAGATAAATTATTTATTACTAAATAGGAACAAAAAGTAAAGAACAAAAATAAAATTGGGTTTCCTCCCAACAAGCGCTATCGTTTAACGCCCCTAGCTAGTCATTGACAATTTCGATGATGCTCACATGAAAGACAAGAATTGAAGCACAAAGAGAGCATCATATAGCATGTGAAAACAAATCTAAGTCTAGCATAATTACTATGCATAGGCATCTTATAGGCAAACAAATTATCATAGCAAGCAAAAACTAGCATATGCAAGGAAGAGGAAAGAAACAATAGCAATCTCAACATAACGAGAGGTAATTTAGAAACATGAAAATTTCTACAATAATATTTTCCTCTCTCATAATAATTACATGTGGGATCATAAGAAAATTCAACAAAATATCTATCACATAAAATATTTTCAACATGATCCACATGCATGCAAAGTTGACACTCTCCAAAATAGTGGGATTAACATTAACTAAAGTCATGACCTCTCCAAACCCACTTTTATCAAAATAAGATTGAACATTCTCCAAATACATGGGATCTAAAGTTGACACTCTTCCAAACCCACTTTCAATATTGCAAACATTATTATCAATCTTATATTCATCACGGGGCTTAAATAAATTTTCAAGATCATAAGAAGAATCACCCCAATCATGATCATTGCAACAAGTAGTGGACATAGCAAAATTAGCATCCCCAAGCTTAGGGTTTTGCATATTATTAGCACAATTGACATTCGTAGAATTTATAATAACATCATTGCAATCATGCTTTTTATTCAAAGATCTATCGTGAATCACTTCATAAAGTACTTCATCACAATTTTCAGATTCACAAATTTCAAGCAAAACTTCATAAAGATAATCTAGTGCACAAAACTCACTAGCAATTGGTTCATCATAATTGGATCTCTTAAAAATATTGGCAAGAGGATGAGGATCCATAATAATAGATATTTAGCAAGCGAAGATGCAAGCTAATAGAAGGCACATGGTAACACGAGCAAACAGAAGGACGAACGGAAGAGGAGCAAATAAAACGGAAAAGGTGAAGTGGGGGAGAGGAAAACGAGATGCAAATGGAAAATAATGTAATGCGAGGGATAAGAGTTTGTGATAGGTACTTGGTATGTCTTGACTTGAGCGTAGATCTCCCCGGCAACGGTGCCAGAAATCCTTCTTGCTACCTCTTGAGCATGCGTTGGTTTTCCCTTGAAGAGGAAAGGATGATGCAGCAAACTAGCATAAGTATTTCCCTCAGTTTTTGAGAACCAAGGTATCAATCCAGTTGGAGATTACACGCAAGTCGCCTAGTACCTACACAAACAATCAAGAACCTTGAAACCAACACGAAAAATGGGTTGTCAATCCCTTCACGACCACTTGCAAAAGTGAGATCTGATAAAGATAATAAGATAAATATTTTTGGTATTTTTGTTGTATAGATTGGAAAATAAAGATTGCAAAATAAAATAAATAGTAAATTAGAATTATAGATCGGAAACTTATATGATGTAAAGTAGACCCGGGGGCCATAGGTTTCACTAGTGGCTTCTCTCATGATAGCATATATTACGATGGGTGAACAAATTACCGCCGAGCAATTGATAGAAAAGCGCATAGTTATGATGATATCTAAGGCAATGATCATGAATATAGGAATCACGTCCGTGTCAAGTAGACCAAAATGATTCTGCGTCTACTACTATTACTCCACACATCGACCGCTATCCAGCATGCATCTAGAGTATTAAGTTCATAAGAACAGAGTAACGCATTAGGCAGGATGACATGATGTAGAGGGATAAAATCAAGCAATATGATATAAACTCCATCTTTTTATCCTCGATGGCAGCAATACAATACGTGCCTTGCTACCCCTGCTGTCACTGGGAAAGGACGCCGCGAGATTGAACCCAAAGCTAAGCACTTCTCCCATTGCAAGAAAGATCAATCTAGTAGGCCAAACTAAACTGATAATTCGAAGAGACTTGCAAAGATATCAAATCATGCATATTAGAATTCAGAGAAGAACCAAATAACATTCATAGATAATCAAATTCATAAACCCACAATTCATCGGATCTCGGCAAACACACTGCAAAAGAGTATTACATCGAATCTCGGCAAACACACCACAATCCAAGAACATCGAGGAGAACTTTGTATTGAAGATCAAAGACAGAGAGAAGAAGCCATCTAGCTAATAACTATGGACCCGAAGGTCTGTGGTAAACTACTCACACATTATCAGAGAGGCTATGTTGTTGATGTAGAAGCCCACCGTGATCGATTCCCCCTCTGATAGATCGCCGAAAAAGGCCCCGAGATGGGATCTCACGGGTACAGAAGGTTGCGGCAGTGGAGAAGTGGTTTCGTGGCTCCCCTGGATGTTTTTAGGGTACATGGGTATATATAGGCGAAAGAAGTACGTCGGTGGAGCTCCATGGGGCCCACGAGGGTGGGGGGCGCGCCCCTTGCCTCGTGGAAGATTCACAGACTTCCAAACTTGTATCCAAGTCTCCTGGGTTGCGTTTGTTCCAAGAAAGATCCTCGCGAAGGTTTCATTCCATTTGGATTCTGTTTGATATTCCTTTTCTGTGAAACATTGAAATAGTGGGCCTTCGGTTAATAGGTTAGTCCCAAAAATAATATAAAAGTGCATATTAAGGCCCACTAAACATCCAAAACAGATAATATAATAGTATGGAACAATAAAAAATTATAGATACGTTGGAGACGTATCAATGATGCACTTTGGGCTTATAGAATAACATATAAAAATCCTGTGGGTATGTCTCCTTATAAAATGGTTTATAGAAAAGCTTGTCATTTTCCTCTTGAGTTAGAACATAAAGCATATTGGGCAATCAAAGAGCTCAATTATGATTTCAAACTTGCTGGTGAAAAGAGGTTATTTGATATTAGCTCTTTAGATGAATGGAGAACCCAAGCTTATGAAAATGCTAAGTTGTTTAAAGAAAAAGTCAAAAGATGGCATGATAAAAGAATCCAAAAACGTGAGTTTAAAGTAGGAGAATATGTTCTTTTGTACAACTCTCGTTTCAGATTCTTTGCAGGAAAACTCCTGTCAAAATGGGAAGGGCCCTATGTTATCGAGGAGGTTTATCGGTCTGGAGCCATCAAAATAAATAATACTGAAGGTACTAATCCGAAGGTTGTTAATGGGCAACGTATAAAACATTATATCTCAGGTACTCCCATTAATGTTGAAAATAATATTATCCAAACTTTGACACTGGAAGAACACATAAAAGAGTCCTTCCGGAACACTCCAGAATCGTGAAAATAAGGAGGTACGTGATATGATAAGTAAACGAACTCCGAAAAATCTGCAAAAATATTTTTTGTCAGTTTTGGAATATTTAGAAAAATAGAAAAATAAGAAACTTCCAGGAAGCGTACCCTGGTGGGCACAAGACACCCGGCTTGCCAGGCGCGCCCAGGTGGGTTGTGCCCACCTGGGGGTACCTTTCGGACTTCGTTTTTCTACAGTTTGCTTGTTTCCCGAGATAAAAAATCTTTATATACCCCCCGAGCCTATTAACCACCGTATCATAGAGAAATCTTATGTTTTCTATTCCTTTTTGTTCTCCTGACAGATCTAAAAATATGTCATCCCAAGACTCCGAGGGTGATAGCTATGCTGCTGATTTCATCACAAACCCCAAGTCCTATGGGGATGTGGAGCACTATGGCTGGACCACGAAGGAAGAGGAAGACTATTATCCTAGGGAGAGGCATGATACGAGCTCAGATGAGGACGAACCTTCGCTACCTCAACCTGGGGACATGCATGTGGAATTCAAGAAGTCAAGCCTCCCCAATAAAGCAAAGAGGCCTAAGGTTCAGTTTATACCTTTTCGCCTTTTCCGAGAATGCAAGCAGGACTTATGTAAGAGAGTATTGGAGCTCGAGCAGGAGGTCGGTGAATTGAAGGAGGAAAATTCCATCCTCAAGTGTAAGCTAAGGAAGAAGGGAAAACCCTCTACATCATCACCACCACCACCTTCTTCTTCATCACCAAAAGAGAATCAAGTATCGGGTATGGGCACTCCCCTTGGCTTCCGCCAAGCTTGGGGGAGGTGCCCTGGTATCGTATCATCCCCACTATCTTTTGCCTTTACTTATTCTATTTTGATCTTTTGCTTTAGATGAATAAAAGTTTAGTTCGATCCTTTCTTTTTGAGAGTTTGCTTAGTGACCTATCCTTGTAATCGCGTGCGATATATATAATGAAGTTTCGTTTGAGTTTTTGCTTTCTTTACTTTCCTGTTGCAACTAAAAGAAAGGAAATGAATAAAAGAAAGTAAATAAATGAAAATGATCATATGCTAATCTTATGGTAGGTGATGACACCACATAAGGAAAAGTATAAGTAGAAAATTTTGTTAGAGATTGACAAACATAGCATTAGTCAATGATGCTGAAGGAAATATGCCCTAGAGGCAATAACAAAGTTGTTATTTATATTTCCTTATATAGTGATAAATGTAAATTATTCATGCTAGAATTGTATTAACCAGAAACTTAGTACATGTGTGAATACATAGACAAACAGAGTGTCCCTAGTATGCCTCTACTTGACTAGCTCGTTAATCAAAGATGGTTAAGTTTCCTGGCCATAGACATGTGTTATCATTTGATGAATGGGATCACATCATTAGAGAATGATGTGATGGACAAGACCCATCCGTTAGCTTAGCATAATGATCGTTTAGTTTTATTGTTATTGCTTTATTCATGACTTATACATGTTCCTCTGACTATGAGATTATGCAACTCCCGAATACCAGAGGAACACCTTGTGTGCTATCAAATGTCACAACATAACTGGGTGATTATAAAGATACTCTACAGGTGTCTCCAATAGTGTTTGTTGTGTTGGCATAGATCAAGATTAGGATTTGTCACTCCGTGTATTGGAGAGGTATCTCTGGGCCCTGTCGGTAATGCACATCACTATGAGCCTTGCAAGCAATGTGACTAATAAGTTAGTTACGGGATGATGCATTACGGAATGAGTAAAGAGACTTGCCGTTAATGAGATTGAACTAGGTATGAAGATACCGACGATTGAATCTCGGGCAAGTAACATACTGATGACAAAGGGAATAACGTATGTTGTATGCGGTTTGACCGATAAAGATCTTCGTAGAATATGTAGGAGCCAATATGAGAATCTAGGTTCCGCTATTGGTTATTGACCAGAGATGTGTCTCGGTCATGTCTACATAGTTCTCGAACCCGTAGGGTCCGCACGCTTAACGTTCGATGATGATTTGTATTATGAGTTATGTTATTTGATGACCGAAGTTTCGAAGTCTCGGATGAGATCACAGACATGACGAGGAGTATCAAAATGGTAGAGAGGTGAAGATTCATATATTGGAAGGTTGCATTTGGACATCAGAATGGTTCCGAGTGGTTGGTGCATTTTCCCGGAGTACCCGGAGGTTACCGGAACCCCCAGGGAGAAATATTGGGCCTATTGGGCCTTATTGGAGGAGAGGAGAAAGGCCACGTGAGAGGGCCCCCCCCCTTTCCCAAACCGAATTGTACTAGGGGAGGGGGGCGACCCCCCTCTTTCCTTCTCCCTCTCTCTCCCTTCCCCTTTTCCCTCTCCGATGGAAGGAAGGAGGGGGGGGGGCGAATCCTACTTGGACTAGGAGTCCAAGTAGGACTCCCCCCATATGGTGCGCCCCCTAGGCTGGCCATCTCCTCCTCCCCCTTTTATATACGGAGGCGGGGGGCACCCCGAAGGCACAACAGACAATCTCTTAGCCGTGTGTGGTGCCCCCCTCCACAGTTTACCACCTCGGTCATATCGTCGTAGTGCTTAGGCGAAGCCCTACGACGGTAACTTCATCATCACCGTCACCACGCTGGTGTGCTGACGGAACTCTCCATCGTCCTCAACTGGATCAAGAGCTCGAGGGACGTCATCATGCTGAACGTGTGCTGAACACGGAGGTGTCGTACGTTCGGTGCTAGGATCGGTTGGATCATGAAGACGTTTGACTACATCAACCGCGTTACTAAATGCTCCCGCTTTCGGTCTACGAGGGTACATAGACACACTCTCCCCTCTCGTTGCTATGCATATCCTAGATAGATCTTGTGTGATCGTAGGAAAATTTCGAAATACTACGTTCCCCAACAGTGGCATCCGAGCCAAGTTTATGCGTAGATGTTATATGCATGAGTAGAACACAAAGAGTTGTGGGCGATATAGTCATACTGCTCACCAACGTCTTACTTTGATTCAGTAGTATTGTTGGATGAAGTGGCCTGGACCGACATTACATGACCGCGTTCATGAGACTGGCTCTACCGACGTGCTTCGCACATAGGTGTCTGGCGGGTGTATGTTTCTCCAACTTTAGTTGAATCGAGTTTGACTACGACGGTCCTTGTTGAAGGTTAAAACATCACACTTGACAAAAAAAATTGTTGTGGTTTGATGTGTAGGTAATAACGGTTCTTGCTAGAAGCCCGTAGCAGCCACGTAAAACTTGCAACAACAAAGTAGAGGATGTCTAACTTGTTTTTGCAGGGCATGTTGTGATGTGATATGGTCGAGACGTGATGAGATATAAATTGTTGTATGAGATGATCATGTTTTGTAAAAGTTATCGGCAACTGGCAGGAGCCTTATGGTTGTCGCTTTATTGAATGAAATGCAATCGCCATGTAATTGCTTTACTTTAACACTAAGCGGTAGCGATAGTCATGGAAGCAATAGTTGGCGAGACGACAACGATGCTACGATGGAGATCAAGGTGTCAAGCCGGTGACGGTGGAGATCATGACGCTGCTTTGGAGATGGAGATCAAAGGCACTAGATGATGATGGCCATATCATGTCACATATTTTGATTGCATGTGATGTTTATCCTTTATGCATCTTATTTTGCTTAGTACAGCAGCAGCATTATAAGATGATCCCTCGCTAAATTTCAAGGTACAAGTGTTCTCCTTGAGTATGCACTGTTGCTACAGTTCATCGTGCCTAGACACCAAGTGATTATTGGGTGTGATAAGCTCTACGTTCACATACAACGGGTGCAAGCCAGTTTTGCACATGCAGAATACTCGGGTTAAACTTGACGAGCCTAGCATATGCAGATATGGCCTCGGAACACTGAGACCGAAAGGTCGAACGTGAATCATATAGTAGATATGATCAACATAGTGATGCTCACCATTCTAAACTACTCCATCTCACGTGATGATCGGACATGGATTAGTTGATATGGATCACGTGATCATTTAGATGACTAAACGGATGTCTATCAAATTGGGAGTTCTTAAGTAATATGATTAATTGAACTTTAATTTATCATGAACTTAGTACCTGATAGTATTTGCATGTCTATGTTGTTGTAGATCAATGGCCCGTGCTACCGTTTCCTTGAATTTTAATGCGTTCCTAGAGAAAGCTAAGTTGAAAGATGATGGTAGCAACTACACGGACTGGGTCCATAACTTGAGGATTATCCTCATTGCTGCACAGAAGAATTACGTCCTAGAAGCACCGCTAGGTGCAAGACCCGCTATAGGAGCAACTCTAGACGTTATGAACGTCTGGAGAGCAAAGCTGATGACTACTCGATAGTTCAGTGTGCTATGCTTTACGGCTTAGAATCGGGACCTGAAAGACGGTTTGAACGTCATGGAGCATATGAGATGTTCCAACAGTTGAAGTTAATATTTCAAGCAAATGCCCGAATTGAGAGATATGAAGTCTCCAATAAGTTCTATAGCTGCAAGATGGAGGAGAATAGTTCTATTAGTGAACATATACTCAGAATGTCTAGGTACCACAACCACTTGACTCAACTGGGAGTTAATCTTCCTAATGATAGTTTCATTGATAGAGTTCTTCAATCACTACCACCAAGCTACAAAAGCTTCGTGATGAACTATAATATGCAAGGGATGGATAAGACAATTCCCGAGCTCTTCGCGATGCTAAAGGCTGCAGAGGTAGAAATCAAGAAGGAGCATCAAGTGTTGATGGTTAACAAGACCACTAGTTTCAAGAAAAAGGGCAAAGGGAAGAAGGGGAACTTCAAGAAGAACGGCAAGCAAGTTGCTGCTCAAGTGAAGAAGCCCAAGTCTGGACCTAAGCCTGAGACTGAGTGATTCTACTACAAAGGGACTGGTCACTGGAAGCGGAACTGCCCCAAGTATTTGGCGCATAAGAAGGATGACAAAGTGAAAGGTATATTTGATATACATGTTATTGATGTGTACCTTACTAATGCTCGTAGTAGCGCCTGGGTATTTGATACTGGTTCTGTTGCTCATATTTGCAACTTGAAACAGGGGATACTGATTAAACGAAGATTGGCTAAGGACGAGGTGACGATGCGTGTGGGAAATGGTTCCAAAGACGATGTAATCGCCGTCGGCATGCTACCTACACATCTACCGTCAGGATTAGTTCTAGACCTAAACAATTGTTATTTGGTGCCACCGTTGAGCATGAACATTATATCTGGATCCTGTTTAATGCGAGACGGTTATTCATTTAAATCAGAGAATAATGGTTGTTCTATTTATACAAGCAATATCTTTTATGGTCATGCACCCTTGATGAGTGGTCTATTTTTGTTGAATCTCGATTGTAGTGATACACATATTCATAATATTGAAGCCAAAATATGCAAAGTTAATAATGATAGTGCAACTTATTTGTGGCACTGTCGTTTAGGTCATATTGGTGTAAAGCGCATGAAGAAACTCCAGGCTGATAGGCTTTTTGAATCACTTGATTATGAATCACTTGATGCTTGCGAACCATGCCTCATGGGAAAGATGACTAAGACTCCATTCTCCAGAACAATGGAGCGAGCAACTGACTTATTGGAAATAATACATACTAATGTATGCGGTCCAATGAGTGTTGAGGCTTGCGGCGGGTATCGTTATTTTCTGACATTCACAGATGATTTGAGTAGATATGGGTATATTTACTTAATGAAACATAAGTCTGGAACATTTGAAAAGTAAAAAAGAATTTCAGAGTGAAGTGGAAAATCATCATAACAAGAAAATAAAGTTTCTACGATCTGATCGTGGAGGAGAATATTTGAGTTATGAGTTTGGTCTTCATTTGAAACAATGTGGAATAGTTTCGCAACTCACACCACCTGGAAAACCACAGCGTAATGCTGTGTCCAAACGTCGTAACCGTACTTTATTAGATATGGTGCAATCTATGATGTCTCTTACTGATTTACTGCTATCGTTTTGGGGTTATGCTTTAGAGACAGCTGCATTCACGTTAAATAGGGCACCATCTAAATCTGTTGAGACGACACCATATGAACTGTGGTTTGGCAAGAAACCTAAGCTGTCATTTCTTAAAGTTTGGGGTTGCGATGCTTATGTGAAATGGCTTCAACCTGATAAGCTCGAACCCAAATGGCTTGAGGCCATGAAATATGAGATGGGATCCATGTATGAGCACAAAGTGTGGACTTTGGTTGACTTGCCCGATGATCGGCAAGCAATAGAGAATAAATGGATCTTCAAGAAGAAGGCTGACCCAAACGGTAATGTTACTGTCTACAAATCTCGACTTGTTGCGAAAGGTTTTCGACAAGTTCAAGGAGTTGACTACGATGAGACCTTCTCACCCGTAGCGATGCTTAAGTCTGTCCGAATCATGTTAGTAATTGTTGCATTTTATGATTATGAAATTTGGCAAATGGATGTCAAAACTGCATTCCTTAATGGATATCTTAAAGAAGAGTTGTATATGATGCAACTAGAAGGTTTTGTCGATCCAAAAGGTGCTAACAAAGTGTGCAAGATCCAGTGATCCATTTATGGACTGGTGCAAGCCTCTCGGAGTTGGAATATACGCTTTGATAGTGTGATCAAAGCATATGGTTTTATACAGACTTTTGGAGAAGCCTGTATTTACAAGAAAGTGAATGGGAGCTCTGTAGCATTTCGAATATTATATGTGGATGAGATATTGTTGATTGGAAATAATACAGAATTTCTGGATAGCATAAAAGGATACTTGAATAAGAATTTTTCAATGAGAGACCTCGGTGAAGCTGCTTATATATTGGGCATCAAGATCTATAGAGATAGATCAAGACGCTTAATTGGAGGGGGAGGAGAAGGTGGCCGGCCTAGGGGGGTGCGCCATAAGGGGTTGTCCTACTTGGACTCCTAGTCCAAGTAGGATTCGCCCCACCCTCTTTCCTTCTCCCTCTCTCTCCCTTCCCCTTTTACCTCTCCGGTGGAAGGAAGGAGGGGGGGGGGGCGAATCCTACTTCGACTAGGAGTCCAAGTAGGACTCCCCCCCTATGGCGCGCCCCCTAGGCCAGCC
>NC_057809.1:400672526-400702198 GCF_018294505.1 Triticum aestivum
AATTAAGCGTCTTGATCTATCTCTATAGATCTTGATGCCCAATATATAAGAAGCTTCACCGAGGTCTTTCATTGAAAAATTCTTATTCACGTATCCTTTTATGCTATCCAGAAATTCTGTATTATTTCCAATCAACACTATGTCATCCACATATAATATTAGAAATGCTACAGAGCTCCCACTCACTTTCTTGTAAATACAGTCTTCTCCAAAAGTCTGTATAAAACCATATGCTTTGATCACACTATCAAAGCGTATATTCCAACTCCGAGAGGCTTGCACCAGTCCATAAATGGATCGCTGGAGCTTCCACACTTTGGTAGCACCTTTTGGATCGACAAAACCTTCTAGTTGCATCATATACAACTCTTCTTTAAGATATCCATTAAGGAATGCAGTTTTGACATCCATTTGCCAAATTTCATAATCATAAAATGCGGCCATTGCTAACATGATCCGGACTGACTTAAGCATCGCTACAGGTGAGAAGGTCTCATCGTAGTCAACTCCTTGAACTTGTCAAAAACCTTTTGCGACAAGTCAAGCTTTGTAGATGGTGACATTACCGTCTGCGTCTGTCTTCTTCTTAAAGATCCATTTTTTTCTCAATGGCTTGCGATCATTGGGCAAGTCCACCAAAGTCCACACTTTGTTCTCATACATGGATCCTATCTCAGATTTCATGGCCTAAAGCCATCTATCGGAATCTGTACTCATCATAGCTTCTTCATGGTTCGTAGGTTCGCCATGGTCTAATAACATGACTTCCAGGACAGGATTACCGTACCACTCTGGTGCGAAACGTGCTTTGTTCGGCCTATGAGGTCCAGTAGTAACTTGATCTGAAGTTTCATGATCATCATCATTAGATTCCTCTCTAGTTGGTGTAGGCATCACGGGAACGAATTTCTCTGATGTGCTACTTTCCGATTTGAGAGAAGGTACAATTACCTCATCAAGTTCTACTTTCCTCCAACTCACTTCTTTTGAGAGAAACTCCTTCTCTAGAAAGGACACATTCTTAGCAACAAAGATATTGCATTTGGATCTATGGTAGAAGGTGTACCCAATTGTTTCCTTAGGGTATCCTATAAAGACACACTTCTTCGATTTAGGTTCGAGCTTATCAGGCTGAAGCCTTTTGACATAAGCGCCGCATCCCCAAACTTTAAGGAATGCTAGCTTAGGTTTCTTGCCAAACCACAGTTCATATGGTGTCGTCTCAACAGATTTAGACGGTGCCCTATTTAACGTGAATGTAGCTATCTCTGATGCATAACCCCAAAAACGATAGTGGTAAATCGGTAAGAGACATCATAGAACACACCATATCTAATAATGTAGCGGTCCGGCCTCAAACGGTCAAATCTCTGTGCATAAGTGTCATCCCTGGATCAGTAATGCTGACACACACAGTACTCGAAGGATTTATAACAGATTGCAATCACAAACTTATTACATCAAATAACTCATAAAAGAGTACATATTACAATAATATGGCTTAAGGCCATCTAAATATGATAACAGCAGAAGGCTTGGAAGATAAAGTGAGTCCATCAAGTCCAACGGCATAGCTGAGTGCACGACAACGACCTAGCGCACCTTACTCGTCGTCTAAAAAGTCTGCAGCATAATACGTTGCAGCCCGAGAACGGGTCAGCACATGGAGTATGCTGGCAAAATAACACCGTAGAGCAATGAACAGGTAAATGCTACAACTATATGCATATTTGGATGGTGGAGGCTCTATGGTTAATATGTTTTTGCAAAAAGCCATTTTTTCCCTACAACAAAGGAATTTATTTTGTTTAACTATCATGGTAGTTGATAAACATTAAGAAGGTTCCTCCAACTCAATCCCAATTAAGCAGTATTAATAACCCAACAAATTAATTTAGAGTGTTGAGATCAACATGACAATTCAAGAACTAGATACTCAAGATGTCCATAACCTGGGACACGGCTAACCATGATTAGTTTGTACACTCTGCAGAGGTTTGCGCACTTTTCCCCACAAGACTCGATCTCCTCCGTTAGTTTCACTACAAAAAAATACACTTCCGTGATGATACGTGTTTGTCACAGTAGGTCACGTTTTCTGTTATGCATGTACATCCATGAAAATTTTATGACAGAATCAAGATAGTCATACCTATGCTGTCGTAGAAGTGTTCCATGACATTACCAAAATTATCATCACGGAAGTGTCCACTTCCATGACGATAAATCGCGCGTCACAGAAGTGCTTTCGTCAAGGGTGACCGACACGTGGCATCCACCGTAACGGAACGTTGTTCAGGTATCGGGTCCGGTTTTGGATCCGGTAACCCGTTAACAGCCCCGACCAATGGGGATTTTCCACGTGTAAAATCATCATTGGCTGGAGGAAACATGTGCCGGCTCACCGTTGGGACAGATGTCATCCACTCATTGGACCCAAAGCGCCTATGATACGTTGACACGTGGCACGACCCAACAGAGGCCCATTCCTGTGAAAAGGCCGGCCCGTTTGATTTGGTCAAAAGGTGGCAGGCCAGCCCACGGCAAGCGTGTTAATGGCTTGTTCGCATATAGCCCATTTACAGCCCGCTAACCCAGGGCCCGTTTATGGCCTATCCGAATTAGGCCCAGTAGCGTCATCTGGGCCGTCCAATATAATTCCTACCCGTTTTAACTTCCGGCCCATGTATAGCCCATGACGTCTTTCGGCCCATATGAGGCCCTTAGTAACCCTCGGCCCATTAACGGCCCATGGTAAAACTGGCCCGTAATGAACAGTATATCACTTTATACCCATTAACAACCTATTATTCCGTTGGGCCGTTTCCAGCCCATGTTATCTTTCGGCCTTCTCAGGGCCCATTTATTCTTGGGCTCATTTCCAGCATTCGTTTACTTTAGGCCCGTTACTGTCATTTTCTGCTTGTGGGCCAAATTCAGCCTATGGTTACAGTCGGCACGTTTGTGGCCCGTTAATACGTTGGGCCATTTTCATAGTGTCATCAAATAGGGCTGATTAACAACGGCCTGTTATGGTCGACCATGAACGAACGATTTCAACTCTAGCCCATTTACGGCCATAATGTGGTCTGTTATTGGCCCATGTTTGGCCAACCGATCATACGGCCCGTAGAAGGCCCATTGTGTCTATGGCCCGTATAAGGCCCATTGTTTCTATGCCCCGTAGAAGGCCCATTGTTTCTACGGCCCTTAGAAGGCCCATTGTTTCTACGGCCTGTAGGAGGCCCATGTTAACTATAGTAAATATGTAGCCCATGGTTAATGTGGCCTAGTTTTTAAAAATAGGTTATTGCGGCCACTAGCAAACCGCGGAAAAATAACTGCACTGACTACAAGAAAACAAATAAACAAGACAACAAGGAAATAAATAAGCAAGCAACTTACACTAGGCTATCATGGCTATTACACATATTACATCCACTGGGCATCAAAGTTCGCCACGAGTGCAAATATAGGGAACACCCTACACTATACAAAAATGGCATGCTATTTTCTTCAGCCGGTGGCTGCATGTTAAGAACAAATTTTGTATCGCACCAAAACAAATTACAACTATAAAACAAAAGGAAGGTTGGCATAAAGGTTAACAGTCTAGCAGATAAATGCACCACCAGAAGTTCAGAAGTTCAGTTCATTTGACCTGACTGTTACGTTTTCATGATGTATTGTCCCATGGAGCACCATAACCTTCGCCTTCAGTTCTCCTAGGCTCCTGAACAACATAGCAAATGTCTGATAGTCTGGTTTCAAAACCATGCATATCTTGACAACATCGAACAATGTCTCTCCTTGTTTCACAAAGGGTCTATGTTAGGGAATGGACTCGTGTCTGGAGCGCAGATACAACATTGTTTTGAGCTTGCATATCTTGATCATGAGGCAGTTTGGACGAGATTGCCTTAACAACCAACCCAGTATTACGCAAGAACGTGCTTTTGGCACTGTTAGTGGACAGGTACTGATCCACTGCAGTAAGAGCTGACATTGCGGTTATAGTTGCCTCGCCACCTTCAGAAGGTGGCAGTTCCACCATTTTTTCCATAGCTCGCTAAAAAGTTGAGGTTTTACATTAGTAGCACCACAATAGAAGATATTAAGGAGGCAGCAAAACCAAACAAAATAGCTTTGGTCTATATACAGAACTTATTTTGGTGAACCCATGTAAAATATTAGTTGTATTTTATTGCAAAGTACATAATAAACCCAGGTTCCGAACATATGACCATGTACCATCTCTAATGTATTGTCTATTTCTTCACATTGTATTGAGGGCTAAGGATAAAGAGACGAAGTTTATAATACGGTAAGCATAGTATGACATCATTCATATCTTAAAACAACTGAGAACAGACAAACAGGCAATTGTAACGTTGTGTGGGCAAGTCCGGCATGGAACTAGATTACAGGTCAAGATCAAAGGAACATCACTCCTCTCTTTTAAACCTTGTAAGGTGCAATGATACGCTAAGACAATTGTGTATAAAATTGAAAAGAGTAATAGACATTGGCTGTAAACCATGCAGTTCAAGGCACAAGTGAGAGTAAGTAGTAGCTAAAAGGCATGAGGATTAAGGACTACAACAGCGGCTTTGACTGGTGTAGTCATGCCCTTCTTCTTGCTAGTGTGACAGTCCTTGAAGATTTCCACAGTATTTGGTTCATGTACTTTTTGGTCCTTGCAGGCTTTCCTATGCATTTGGAACAAGTCAATATAGATCTGATAATATGGTACAACGAAAAGAGTGAAACAGTAGCTAATTACAAGAGCCTCACAGTGTGCAATATAGCTACGAGATCCTGCCGTCTGTTGGAATTTCACTTTCGTACGGTTGGCCTTGTTCTTTGAACAGTTCACCTACAAGAAGATAGATTTGTGTGGCACATGTGTAAATAGGACTTCAACATGTGATCTGATCACATATATATAATGTACCTTATACTTCATATCAGACCAGTGTTTAACGAGGCCCCTCTAGTCTTCATTCGATATATTTTCCACTGGAGATGTTTGGGAAAGTTCACTGTTAGCCTTGCCTTGAAAGTGAGTTTTCCTCAAGCTATAAGGATACTGTCGCACAGCAGACTTGAAAACATGGGTGCAAGCTTGTTTGGTTGCATCATCTTGGCTATCCAACTTGAACCTCATCTGTTGAAAATTATGGGAGTCTCATTATCAGCAACCTAGAAAGTATGGGACAGAGCAAGACGATATTACTAGTTTCCATACATAACCATACTTACAGATAAATGGTCGAGGAAGGTGTTGATCTGGTTTCGTCTTTGTCATTCCTGAACTGAATCCATGTTGGGAGGATACGTACATGATACCTAACGGCAACCGCTGCCTCTGATACTAACTTGGCTGACTCTGTAGAATCACCTGGCCTTTTTAAACCAGCCTCAAAATGGATCTCCATTCTTCCTCCTCTAGATTTAGTTAACCTATCAAGCATTATCCCTGATGTTTGTTTCCTCTTGCGCCTAGGTGCTAGTCCAACAACGAACATAGGAAGTGTTAGTGCACACCAAACTGTGAGACTACATATAAAGAAGCATGCAACTGTAACTTGACTCCAGCAACTACCTTCTTGCTGTTGAAGCTCACAAGGTTCATCTGATCTTGCCAACTCGTCTTGTGTCAAGAGTGCTTGGGAAGTAGCATCAGGTGGCAAGGGATCTTAGGAACGTGTTGCTAGCTCAGTTGATGCACGAGTAACTCGTGCAACTGGTAGTACTATGGAAGGTTTTGCAAGAACTAGGGCTGTCTCTGCTTGTTTGGTGGCAGCTATTTGTTTCTGTTTGGCTTTTTCTGCAGCTTGTGTAGCATGGGATACCATGTTTGTAGAATTTTCTGCTGGACTTTCACCTTCTATTGCACCATCAGTACCAGCAGAATCTGCAGGATTCTACCGGTTCCCATTCCTTGCCATTCTGTGTTTCTTCCTCTTTCTCTGTGCCATGTTAAGTCAAGACGACAAGAAAAACAAATAACAATTTAGTTCTTTAGAACAAATTGATGTGTGATACAGACGAACCGAACTTTGATGTTATACAACCACATGATAGGAGGATGTAACATGTACGAAAAACAGGACGAAAGAGATAACCAGAACTATGATGTGTAAACTAAGCAGAAGACATTTCACTAAATTAGAAGCAATGCAATGGAAGGTAGACAACATATGAAAGATGCTACAAATATCGCTTTGCCAAGTTAACAGTGTCTCATCATAAATGGCATTTAAACAAATGTGAAGCAGTACAAGAAATAAATCATATGCACGATGCAAACAACTTCACACTACCAAGTTAGAGGTCTCTCGTCATTAGTGCCATTGCATATTCACAGCTTATGATGTGTAAACTAAGGAGAAGGTGATACGTCTCCAACATATCTATAATTTTTTATTGCTCCATCCTATATTATTTACTGTTTTGAATGTTTATGGGCTTTATTATACACTTTTATATCATTTTTGGGACTAACCTATTAACTCAGAGCCCAGTGCCAGTTTCTGTTTTTACCCAGTTTTAGGGTTTCGAAGAAAAGGAAAGCCAAACGGAGTCCAATTGACCTGAAACTTCACGGAACTCATTTTTGGAAGGAAAGAAGCCCAGAAGACTTGGAGTGCACGTCGGGGGATCTGCAAGGAGGTCACGAGGCAGGGGGCGCGCCCACCCCCCTAGGCGCGCCCTCCACCCTCGTGAGCCCCTCGTGGCCCCCCTAACGTACTTCTTCCACCTATATATCTCCATATACCCTAAAAACATCCGGGGGCACAATAGATTGGGAGTTCTGCTGCCAGAAGCCTCCGTAGCCACCGAAAGCCAATCTAGACCCATTCTGGCACCCTGCCGGAGGGGGAATCCCTCTCCGGTGGCCATCTTCATCATCCCGGTGCTCTCCATGACGAGGAGGGAGTAGTTCTCCCTCGGGGCTGAGGGTATGTACCAGTAGCTATGTGTTTAATCTCTCTCTCTCTCTCTCTCGTGTTCTTGAGATGATACGATCTTGATGTATCGCGAGCTTTGCTATTATATTTGGAACCTATGATGTTTTCTCCCCCCCTCTACTCTCTTGTAATGGATTGAGTTTTCCCTTTGAAGTTATCTTATCGGATTGAGTCTTTAAAGATTTGAGAACACTTGATGTATGTCTTGCCGTGCGTATCTGTGGTGACAATAGGATACCACGTGATTCACTTGATGTATGTTTTGGTGATCAACTTGCGGGTTTCGCCCATGAACCTATGCATAGGGGTTGACACACGTTTTCGTCGTGATTCTCCGGTAGAAACTTTGGGGCACTCTATGAGGTCATATGTGTCAGTTGAATAGATGAACCTGAGATTGTGTGATGCATATCGTATAATCATACCCACGGATACTTGAGGTGACATTGGAGTATCTAGGTGACATTAGGGTTTTGGTCGATTTGTGTCTTAAGGTGTTATTCTAGTACGAACTCTAGGGCTGTTTGTGATACATATAGGAATAGCCCAATGGATTGATTGGAAATAATAACTTTGAGGTGGTTTCGTACCCTACCATAATCTCTTCGTTTGCTCTCCGCTATTAGTGACTTTGGAGTGACTCTTCGTTGCATGTTGAGGGATAGTTATGTGATCCAATTATGTTATTATTGTTGAGGGAACTTGCACTAGTGAAAGTATGAACCCTAGGCCTTGTTTCAACGCATTGCAATACCGTTTACGCTCTCTTTTATCATTCATTACCTTGCTGTTTTTATATTTTCAGATTACAAAAACTATTATCTACCATCCATATACCACTTGTATTACCATCTCTTCGCCGAACTAGTGCACCTATACAATTTACCATTGTATTGGGTGTGTTGGGGACACAAGAGACTCTTTGTTATTTGGTTGCAGGGTGGCTTGAGAGAAACCATCTTCATCCTACGCCTCCTACGGATGACGCCTCCTACGGATTGATAAACCTTAGGTCATCCACTTGAGGGAAATTTGCTACTATCCTACAAACCTCTACACTTGGAGGCCCAACAACGTCTACAAGAAGAAGGTTGTGTAGTAGACATCAAGCTCTTTTCTGGCGCCGTTGCCGGGGAGGTTAGCGCTTGAAGGTATATCTTTAGATCTTGCAATCGAGTCTTTTAGTTTCTTGTTTTATCACTAGTTTAGTTTATAAAAGAAAACTATAAAAATGGAATTGAGTTTGTCTCATACGCTTCACCTTTTTAATATCTTTCGTGAGTATGATGGAAAGGATAATTATGCTCAAGTGCTAGAAAAAGAAATCTATAAAATGTTTGGCACTAAATCTTTGAATGATGAGCATGATTGCAACGTTGTTAGTACGAATTCTTTGAATATCCATGACACCAATGATGATTGCACTAGTTATGATGAAAATGCCTCCTATAAACATGTCAATTTTTGTGGAGTGCATTGCGTTTGTAAGTACACACCAAATAGAGAAGATAGATATTGCAAGAAGCATAAGTACTTAGAAACTAAATTGTTGCAAGAAGAGCTAGATGATTGTGCTGAAAATTTAAATTTTCTTGGCCATACTTGTGAACTTTGTAATGAACGTGGCCATTTAATTATCCGATGCAAATTGTTTCATGATATAATCGTGTCCAAAAATTGTGATGACTTGATTTCCCTTGCACATCATAATGAACTTAGTTTGCTCTTGGGTTATGAAGAAATTAAACGTATAACTAAGGATATTCCAAAATTTGCCCTTGATAAAGTTCTTCATTTTGATCTAGAGAAAATTTATATGTATTGTGCGGTGAATTGTATTGACAATCCTTATATTGCCAACTACATAAAGAAAAGAAAACAAATAGAAGATGAAGAGAATACTAATGAAAGGGAAGAGGCTTCCCAATACCCTCCTATTATTTCTTATGATGAATCGGGTAACGAGGAGGAGCCTCCTATTCAACCAATCTCACTAATAAGGAGCTCCAAAAAGAGGATTGAACCCACACATGATGTGGTGAAGAAGAACAAAAGAAAAAGGAAGAGAGGTAAAAAGATATCTCCCCCAAATAATGTTGCTCCTATTACTATTGTGCCTCATGAAAATATAATTGTGGAAGATAATGATATTTCTTATGATCTTGAAAATCTTTTTGGCACTTGCTTGGAAGAATATGATAATTGCTATACTATTGGTGCTATATATACTATTAATGATGAGAGTGATTATGCTTATGATATGAAAAGGCCCAAGCTTGGGGATGCTATGTTTGATGAAGATGATGTTTTTGAGAATAAATTTGCTGCAATTAATGTTTGTCCTAAGCTTGGGGATGCTACACTTAATGAAGAGGATATTTTTAGTATCCCAAGTTTTGATATGCAAATTTATAATGATAAAAACATGCCTCCTACTTATGATAATTATTGTGATGATACATATGCTATAAAAAGTAGTGAGGATTATATTTATAAAACTTGTCATGATTACGGTTACCCCTTTTCTGAACATTACTCTCTTAATGTGGAAAAAATTTATAGTATCCAAGTCTCTTATGATACTCCCACTATCCCGAATGAGAAGAATTTTGCTTATGTGGAGAGTAATAAAATTTCTATGCTTGTAGATCATGAAAAGAATGCTTTAGGTGCTGGTTATATTGTTGAATTCATTCATGATGCTACTGAAAATTATTATTACGGAGGAATATATGCTTGTAGGAATTGCAATAATATCAAGTTTCCTCCCTATGTGCTTAAAGTTTCGAAGTTATGCTTGTTTTGCCCTGCTAAGCTAGTTGATTATTGTTCCCATAAGTTGTTTTCTCACAAAATCCCTATGCATAGGAAGTATGTTAGACTTAAATGTGCTAGTCATATTCTTCATGATGCTCTCTTTATGTTTCAATTCCTATCTTTTATGTGAGCATTGTTGAAATCATCATGCCTAGCTAGGGGCGTTAAACGATAGCGCTTGTTGGGAGGTAACCCAATTTTATTTTTATTCCTTGCTTTTTGTTCCTGTTTAGTAATAAATAATTCATCTAGCCTCTGTTTAGATGTGGTTTTATGCTTTTAATTAGTGTTGGTGCCAAGTAGAACCTTTAGGAAGACTTGGGGAGAGTCTTTTTGATCATGCTGTAAGAAACAGAAAGTTTAGCGCTCAAGAGAATTGCTGCCATTTTTATTTGGAGAGTGATATTTAGTTAATTCTTTTTGCAGATGATTAATAGATAAATTCCTCAGGTCCAGCAATTTATTTTAGAATTTTATGAGTTACAGAAGTATACGTTTGATCCAGATTACTACAGACTGTTCTGTTTTTGACAGATTCTGTTTTCTATGTGTTGTTTGCTTATTTTGATGAATCTATGGCTAGTAAAATAGTTTATAAACCATAGAGAAGTTGGAATAAAGTAGGTTTAACACCAATATAAATAAAGAATGAGTTCATTACAGTAACTTGAAGTGGTCTTTTTTTTTCTTTCGCTAACGGAGCTTACGAGTTTTCTACTTTAAGTTTTGTGTTGTGAAGTTTTCAAGTTTTGGATAAAGATTCGATGGACTATGGAATAAGGAGTGGCAAGATCCTAAGCTTGGGGATGTTGTCACATCCCTAGTTCTGGTATGACCTAGGCTAGCCTGCATGTTTGCATCATGTCTAAATTCCCTTTAAATTTGAAATGGGGATTTGTGAAACCCTCAGAAATCATTTCTGAAAATGACCCAAGTAAAAATTGCTCCAAAAGGGTCCAAGAAAATGCTCATGATGCTCTCTGAAAATATTGGACAGAGATAAAAATCAAACCAATATTTTTAGGAACTCATAAGTATTTATTTTGGGCATATGGAATTAATCCAATATATATTTGCATTGGATATATATGTTATATATTTTATATATGTCCAAAAATTCTGAATTTTGGTGAGGGGTTTTGGAATAATCCCTTAGGCCCCTGCAAAAATTGACAGAAGTAAATAAATTGATTTAGTATTTTTACTAAATCAAAACAAATGTCAGAAAATAGAAAACAGAAAACAAAAGTAAGGGAAATACTTACCTGGGCCTCCTACCTGGCAGCCCAGCGGCCCAGCAGGCCAGCCCAGCCAGCTAGCCGACGCCAGTTGTCGGAGTAAATAGCCATGGGTAGCCTAGCCGGTTCCCCTTGGCCCTTCTGAAAAAAGTTAAGAGCCCGCCCGGCTCTCAAGAATCAAAGACATGGGGCCGCCTTCCCCTCGCTGGCTGCCACCCAGGCCGGTTCTCGGAAGGCGGTCCGACTTTAGCCCTCATGAGAAGGCCGACTCCAAGAAGCCGGCCATGAGAAGGCCGACTCCAAGAAGCCGGTTCCCCATAAAGCGGTCCAGACCATACCCACAAAAGTTTGCACCCACCTAATGGCGGTGCGATGGGGCTTGGCTACAGAAGAGCCTGCCACCCCCGAATCCCGGAGCACGCCTGGCACAGTGCGCCGTACGGGGTAGGCATGACCCGTCCGGCACAGCACTGTTGCCATGTTGACCCTGGCATCACCCACGACGGGCCGCCAGCATGGCCCATAGGCGGTGGGCCCCTTTGAGCAGAGAGACGCCCGAAGGCGGCCACGCCTCCAACCAGTTGGCCCAAGACAGAGCCGGCTCCCCGCAGCCGGCTTGCCGCCTCCCTCGAAGAAGACGCCCCATTAAGGAGACAAGACGCGGTAAGGCTACAACGATCGCCTGACAGGCGGCGGTACTGTAGCCACGCTTACCACGATGAAGCTCACGTTAACAAGATGAAGCCACAGTAACCAGCCGCCGACCAGGCCCTGGACAGTGGGGCCTGCCTGTCGACCAAGGGGCCGGCAGCCGGCGGGACCCACCAGTCGGCGGGCCCCAGCAGCCGGCGCAGAAGCCGGTGAGCGCAGTCACAGACGGCTGGGCCCCGTGCCCAGTCGGATTACCATTGTACCCCCGAGGGGGTAGGCCTATATAAACCCCCGGAGCACCCATGCAAAGGGTTCGACCCCCCTCTAGTTCTAGACACCACACAGGGAGTAGAAGCAGGCTAGTCGTGCCCTTCTTCCTCCTCCCCCCAAACAGCTCAAGGAGCGTTGTGCAGCTACTTGTTTCATCTAGTGAGCATGCGGAGACCCCGCAGAGCAGCAGTAGGGGTGTTATCTCCACGGAGAGCCCCGAAGCTGGGTAAGATCCGCCGGCGTGCATGTCTTCGCCTTATCCCGCTTCCAGGCACCGGCGATGTCTTACTGGTTCCCACAATGATAAGCCACCTGTTGGCATATGTCGCACCTACCACCCGACATTTGGCGCCCACCGTGGGGCCAGGTGCACCGTCGTCCGGAGACCTGTTCTGGACGGGAACCTTCTTCCTCCCCCGCGAGCGTAGCCAGCCCGGCACGCCCGATGGCGCTTGCCATGACGCGCTGCAAGGTGCCACCAGCGTCTGCGCGGCAAGCGGCCTCGCCGACCTCCTCGACGAAACTCTCATCTCCGACGAACTCGCCTCCGATGCGGGCACCGACCACCTCGCCAACCTTCTCGGCCAGCTCCATGTCTCCAGCGAGCCCGCTGTGGACCTGGAGTCGGTTGGCTCCATCGACCCGATGCCTGTCGACTCCGACACGGCCTCCCACGACACCTTCCCCACCAACGTCACGATCTACAACGACCCGCTTCCTCGAGCCGACGGCTGCGATGCTGTCACCACCGAAGTGATGGTTGTCGGCCACGACGGCCCGGCCGACGAGAGCGCCCGCGACGCCTCGCGCACGGCGGCACACGACTTGTCCGCTCCCCTCCCGGCTGATGCCGACGACGAAGCACTGGAGTCACGCTGCCTCGCCCTCCTCGCAGAGGGCCGGAGGCTGGCTTCCGTAAGACGCCTCACTGAGGCCTACCAGCGCGAAGCTGACCGTGCCGCCTTCGGCACGCCGGCCCCGAGCGGGCCAAGCCGGGCCGGCCTTGTCAAGCAACGCGGCGCTGTCATCGCTGACACGCTGGGAGTCGACCGCCCGGTCTATGCCACTCCGCTCGAGAACTTGCGTGCCGCCCAGGCGGCTGTAGATGAGTTGGACGGCTTGGAGGCCGAAGACCTCCCCCTCATGACCCAGCGCATCCAGCAATTGATTGACGCAGCCGCGCAGCGACACGAAGCCGACGCCCGTGCGGAAAGCCCTCCCCCGCGCCGAGAGCACGGCGCGATGTCCCGGACGACGACTACGAGCAACACCCACGCGCGACGCGAGAAGGAGCCGGCTGCCAGCCGCAGCCGGACCCGGATCTCCATCGAGCGAGACGCGGACGGTCATCCCCGAGCCATGGAATGGCGGGGCGACCCGCCTCCGCCTCCGCCCCGTGGGGAGAGATATCCCGCCCCGCCGCCAGTGGCGCACCCGACTCAGCGGCCGGCTGGGCCGCCGCAAAGGAATCGGCGAGAACGACGCCCGCCATCGGATCGACTGCCTGGCGCGACCCCTGGTGTTGGAAGAAGAAGACGATGTCGGCCCGCCTTGTTTCGGCCCCCGCATCCGCGACGAGCCCTTTCCCAAAGGGTTCTCGCTCCCAAGAGACACTCCCAAGTACAATGGATCCGTGAAGCCAGAAGATTGGTTGATCGACTACTCCACGGCGGTTAGCATAGCCAACGGCAACCGGCGCGTTGCCGTGAAGTATGTGCCCCTCATGCTGCAAGGCACGGCGCGGACCTGGCTCAACAGCCTCAAGCCGCGTAGCGTCAACAGCTGGCTAGATTTCACAGAAGCCTTCATCCGCAACTTCACCAGCACCTACAAGCAGGCTCCCAAGCCCAGACAGCTCTCCTTGTGCGTACAAGGCCCCGCCGAGTCCACTCGCGATTACCTCATGCGTTGGGCCGAGCTCCGCAACTCCTGTGAAGGGGTGCACGAGGTGCAAGCCATAGAATACTTCACAGCCGGATGCCGAGAAGGCACCCTCCTCAAGCACAAGCTCCTCTGCGACGAGCCGGCTACCCTCGACGAGCTTCTGGACATAGCGGACAAGTATGCCACCGCCGACTCCTCAATGAAGACCGAGCTTCGGGTAGACGCGTCCGGAAAGGTACTCAACCCGGCGCCCAAGACGCTGGCTGGGGATTCCGGCCGACACCCCAACTCGAACGACCACAAGCGCAAGGGCCCCGCGCCGCCTCCCGCCAGCCGGCAGGTGGCCACAGTCGAAGACGCGCCGCCTGAAGAGCGACCGACGCCCAAGAAACCCAAGGGCGGCAGGCCGGCTTGGCAGCCGGCTTTCTCCTACGAGCAAACTCTCGACGCCCCTTGCAAGTTCCACAGTGGCGCGAAGCCGTCCAACCACACGACCCGGAAGTGCCATTGGCTCACCCGAATCTCTAAGGGCGAGGGTCTCTTGCCGCCTCCGCCTGCCGGCCTGCCGCCTCCGGCCCCGCCACCTCCGGCCGCTCGGCCCGCAGTCGGAGCCGTGCATGACGAGTTCCCTGACGAGCAAGCCACCTACATCGTCTTTACAAGCCAGCCCGAAGACCAGCGCAGCAAACGCCAAGAGCGCCAGGAAGTCAGTGTGGTCGCTGCCAACCCCGCCGGACACATGCATTGGTCAGAAAAGCCCATCAGCTGGAGCCGGGCCGACCATCCGGAGGTGATGCCGTCTCCCGGCTCTTATGCTTTGGTCTTGGAAGCCACCCTTGCAACAAACAGACGCATCGCCCGCTTCTCCCGTGTGTTGATAGACGGCGGGAGCAGCATCAACATCCTATACCGTGACACCCTGGAAAAGCTGAACGTCAAGACGAAGCAGCTCACGCCTACTCGGACAGTGTTTCATGGCATCGTACCGGGCTTATCCTGCGCCCCCATTGGCAAAATCAAGATCAATGTGCTTTTTGGGGACAAGGAGCATTTTCGCCGGGAAGCGATCTGGTTTGAAGTGGTGGACCTGGAGAGCCCTTACCATGCATTGCTTGGCCGACCTGCCTTGGCCAAATTCATGGCAGTCCCCCACTATGCATACCTCAAGATGAAGATACCAAGCACCAAAGGCGTCATCACCATAGCCGGCGATTACAAGAAGTCCTCCGAGTGCGCAGTAGCCAGCAGCCGGCTAGCCGAGTCCCTTGTGATTGTCGAAGAGAAGAAGATGCTGGACCGAGTCGTGGCCATAGCCGGCAAGCAGCCGGCCATGTCCCCCGACCCCAAGGAGCACGATGCTCAAGGATCTTTCCAGCCGGCCAAGGATACAAAGAAGATACCTCTTGACCCCGAGCATCCAGAGAGGTTTGCCGTCATCGGGGCAAACCTGAATAGCAAATAGGAAGGCGAGCTCGCCAATTTCCTCCGTGAGAATCAGGACATCTTCGCATGGTCCCCCAAGGACATGCCGGGTGTTCCGAGGAAATTCGCCGAGCACAAACTACACGTTCGAGAAGACGCAAAGCCAGTCAGACAACCCCTTCACCGACTGTCGGAGGAGAAACGCAGGATTGTAGGAGAGGAGATAGCCCGGCTCTTGGCGGTCGGCTTCATCATGGAAGTTTTCTTTCCAGAGTGGCTCGCCAACCCGGTCCTTGTGCTAAAGAAGAACAACAAGTGGCGCATGTGTATAGACTACACGAGCCTCAACAACGCCTGCCCCAAAGATCCTTTTGCCCTGCCAAGGATTGACCAAGTGATAGACTCCACAGCCGGATGCGAGCTGTTGAGTTTTTTGGATGCTTACTCCGGATATCATCAGATAAAGCTAGACCCGGACGACCGCCTGAAGACCGCCTTCATCACGCCATTTGGAGCCTTCTGCTACCTGACCATGACATTCGGCTTGAGAAATGCCGGTGCCACTTTTCAACGTTGCATGCAGAAGTGCCTCCTCAAGCAACTCGGCAGAAATGCTCATGTTTACATGGACGACATCGTGGTGAAGACGGAGAAGCGCAGCACCTGCTGGGAGACCTCAAGGAAACATTTGAGAACCTACGCCGGTTCCAAATCAAGCTTAACCCCGAGAAATGCGTGTTCGGGGTGCCAGCCGGCCAGCTCCTAGGCTTCCTGGTCTCCGAACGCGGCATCGAATGCAACCCGGTGAAGATCAAGGCCATCGAGAGAATGGCGATCCCTACCAAGCTTCGAGACATTCAGAAGTTCACCGGGTGCTTGGCCTCCTTGAACCGCTTCATCAGCCGGCTCGGAGAGAAAGCTCTCCCCCTCTACCGCCTCATGAAGAAGAGCACTCACTTCGAGTGGAATGACCAGGCCGACCAAGCTTTTCACGAGCTGAAGAAGATGCTGGCCACGCTGCCTGTCCTTGCGGCGCCGACTGAGAAAGAACCCATGCTCCTCTACATCGCCGCAACCAGCCGGGTGGTCAGCACCGTCATCGTAGTCCAGCGCCCAGAAGAAGGCCGAGCCCAGCCGGTCCAGAGGCCGGTGTATTATTTGAGCGAGGTGCTGTCCGCCTCAAAGCAGAACTACCCGCACTACCAGAAGATGTGTTACGGCGTATACTTCACCGCCAAGAAGCTGAAGCCCTACTTTCAAGAGCATCCCATCACGGTCGTATGCACCGCCCCGCTAGCCGAGATCATAGGCAGGCGGGACGCGTTCGGCCGGGTGGCGAAATGGGCCATCGAGCTGGCCCCCTACATGATCTTCTACCAGCCGCGCACTGCCATCAAGTCCCAAGCACTGGCCGACTTCCTCGTCGACTGGGCCGAGACCCAGTACCTGCCGCCGGCTCCCGACTCCACCCATTGGCGCATGCACTTCGACGGGTCCAAGATGCGCACCGGCTTGGGAGCCGGCGTCGTCCTTACGTCTCCGAAAGGCGACAAGCTTAGATACACGCTACAGATCCACTTTGCCGCCTCCAACAATGTGGCCGAGTATGAGGCGCTCATACACGGGCTCCGGCTTGCCAAAGAACTTGGCATTCGCCGGATCCTATGTTATGGTGACTCGGACCTAGTGGTCCAGCAATCATCCGGCGACTGGGACGCCAAGGACGCGAATATGGCGAGCTACCGCTTCCTGGTCCAACAACTCAGCGGATACTTTGAAGGATGCGATTTCCTCCACGTACCACGAGCCGACAACGAGCCAGCCGATGCCCTGGCTCGAATAGGCTCCACTCGGCAAGCAATCCCAACTGGCGTCGCTCTACAACGCCTCCTCAAGCCGTCCATCAAGCCGTCTCCAGAGTCCGATTCCATCTTCATGCCGACTGACCCCGATGCGGCCGGCTCCGGCTCGAAGAACCAAGTAGGCGACCCCAAGACCCCCGTCGCCTGCCCGGCAACTGCGGCAGCCGGCTCGGGGACTTCGGCAGCCGGCTCGAGGACTTCGGCAGTCGGCTCGGCGACTACGGCAGCCGGCTCGGGGACTGCGGTAGCCGGCCCGGGGACTGCACCAGCACTACAGCCAGCGGCCGACTCCAGCACCTCACCGCCCAGCCCGCCCACCCTGGTAGCAGTAGCCACATTGGCAGTAGGAGAAGTCGCGGCTCCGTCATGGGCTCAGTCCATCCTCAACTTCCTAGTAAACCAAGACCTGCCGGCCGACGAAAGAGAAGCAAGACAAGTCCAGCGTCGAGCTGGAGCGTACACAATCGTCAACAGAGAACTACTCAAGTGCAGTGTCACTGGAATCCTCCAACGGTGCGTCGAGCAAGAGAAGGGCGTTGCAATCCTCACAGACATTCACCAAGGAGAATGCGGCCACCATGCGGCCTCAAGATCACTTGTCGCCAAAGCCTTCCGCCATGGTTTCTTCTGGCCGACTGCTTTGGATGACGCCAAAGAATTAGTCAAACATTGCAAGGGATGCCAGCTCTTCAGCTCCAAGCAACACGTGCCGGCTTCGGAACTCAAGACCATTCCCCTCACTTGGCCCTTTGTCGTTTGGGGACTGGACATGGTGGGCCCATTCAATACGGCGCGCGGCGGCATGACGCATTTGCTCGTCGCAGTGGACAAATTCACCAAGTGGATTGAGGCAAAGCCGATCAAGAAGCTGAATGCTCCGACTGCTGTGACATTCATCGCAGACATAACAACTCGGTACGGCGTGCCGCACAACATCATCACCGATAATGGCACGAATTTTGCCAAAGGAGCCTTGGCACGTTTCTGCGAAGCCCAAGGTATCCGGCTGGACTTAGCATCCGTCAACCACCCGCAGTCAAACGGCCAGGTCGAGCGAGCCAACGGCCTCATCCTCTCCGGTATCAAGCCTCGACTGGTCGTACCTCTGGAGTGCTCAGCCGGCTGTTGGCTTGATGAGCTGCCGGCTGTCCTCTGGAGTCTGCGCACTACACCAAACAAGTCAACCGGCTTCACCCCTTTCTTCCTTGTGTATGGTGCCGAGGTGGTCATCCCAACTGACATCGAGTTCGACTCGCCTCGAGTAACCATATACACGGAAGCGGAGGCCAAGGAAGCACGAGAAGACGGCGTTGACCTGTTGGAAGAAAGCCGGCTGTTAGCCCTCAGCCGGTCTGCCATCTACCAGCAGGGTCTGCGCCGCTACCATAGCCGGAAGGTCAGGCCAAGATCCTTCCAAGAGGGCGATCTTGTGCTTCGGCTGATCCAGCGAACAGCCGTCCAGCACAAGCTCTCAGCCCCTTGGGAAGGCCCCTTCATCATCAGCAGAGCTCTAGGCAATGACTCCTACTACCTGATTGACGCACAGAAGCTGAAGGCGCGCAAGAGAGACGACTCCGGCAAGGAGTCGGAACGACCATGGAACGCCAACCTCCTCCGAAGATTTTACAGTTGAAATGCAATATGTACCGCGCTAACCTTTGTATTAAGTACAAGACAATAGGCTCTCCGAGGAGGGCTCGGGGACTGCCATCCCTTATTTATGAATGAACAGTATCATGCTTATGACCTTGTCGTGTCATTTACTTATTCTGTCCGGCACCGAGTTCGACTAGTCGGCTCGGGGACTCACCGACTGGAGTTATGTTAGAAGTCCTACCCGCAGTCAGACAAGTAGTGTGCCGGCTCGCAAGCCTTCTCTTGCCAAAAGTCGCAGTTCGAAGAACCGGCTGTCCGGCTGGCAAGAGTTAAAGGCAGGAACGGGCGCCCACACGAAAAACGGCTAGGGACTAACGGACTAATATAACAAAAGCCGGCTTTTCTCACACTGCCGACTGGCTACCAGAGTAGCCGGCCGGCCGGTTTCCATTCACTTCACTTCAATCCAAGAAAGCTCAAGTACTTGCCTCCCCAAAGAGGGAAGGCGGCAAAGGAAAAAGCCTAAGGATAAAAAAGCATACGCGAATGGAAACCAAACGTGCACATGATAATATTTACATAAAAAGACCTCCGAGAGGCCAGCATTCAACATAGTTTGGATACACCCCCAGTGGGTGGAACTGCGAAAACTTAACAAAGATTGTTCAAAGACAACAAGGCAGGAAAGATAAAGACGGCAGGTCAAGCTGGCGGAGCGACCGACGAGCCAGACTGGTTGGCAGAGACGGTCGTGCCGGCTGAAGGAGCGGCCGGCTGGCGAACTTCGGCTTTGTCGCCGCCTCCCGCAGAGGGCATGCTTCCACGCGCCTCGTTGCTAGAGGCACGGTCGGCCTGAGGTCAGCCGGTTGTTCCACCAGCCGGCTCGACGTCTTCGCCGTCCTCCTCTTCGTCGTCCTCGCCTTCATCGTTGGAGGCAATCTCCTCTGCCGAGTCCTCGCCCACCGCCGGGTTCAGTCCGAACCACTCCTCCGGCTAAGCAACACCGTCATCATCGATTTCGGGTGCGAAAACGCTGATGTCGGTGCACTCGGCGATCGTCGAAGCTCGTTGGGCGATAGCCGGCCTCACCTCCTCCAGCTCCGCGTCGGCCTCCATCCGCCCAGTGCGCAGCTGGTCCAGGCTCAGCCCAGGGTACCAAGCCCGAACGAACTCCAACGCCCGCCCGGCTCCGAGGCGGGCCACCGACGCCTTCCAAGCCTCAAAAGCGACCAACTGCAACCTCCAGCCAGTCGGCAGTTCGGCTTGGGGTGCGGGGGATCGTCTCGCCGGGCCAGAGGGCGACCAACAGTTGCGCCCCGGCACGTTGGAGCCGGCGAAGCATCCGATGAGCCGGCTGCAACCGCGCCTGGATAGCCAGGAGCTGCTCCTCAAGTGTCCGGTTCGCATCCGGCGCGATGTTGGCTCCCGCCTGTCGACGCGCCTCGCGATGGGCCTCAATGCTTTGGGCGGCGAAGGTGGAGTAGCCGGGGAAGTAGTCTGCACCAAAAACAAGCAACAGTTCAAGATAAGTCAAAAAACCCAAGCGGCAAGGGGCAGGGGAGGGCCGAGGAAGGCAGCTTACCGTCGATCAAGTCCTCGATCCGGCCGAAGCCTTCGTTCAGGGCTAGCCGGGTCTCGGACTAGCTCACCGCCTCGGTCTCATACTCCGCCTTCAAGGCGGCTTCACTTTCCTGCGCCGTCTGCAGGGCGGCTTTGTGGCTCTCCTCTTGGTCAGCCAGCTTCTTGGCTAAGCGATCCCGTTCCTGGACCAAGGCGGCGCACTCGGCCTCCTTGGTATGAAGGGCGGCTTTCGCTTCGCCAAGCTCCTTCCTCAAGTCGGCGTTGGCCCCTGAAGACAAAGAAAAAGAAAAACCAATAAGAAAGAGTCGTCAAGAAAGATCCGACCCGACTGCGCTGCAGTCGGCCCGAATCTCGGGGACTACACCCAGTGGGTGCGCTGACGCGCCCCCACAGGAGACAGACAAAACCAAGTGCTTACTTCGGCTGTCGGCCAGGTCGTAGGTCCGCCGGCTCAACTCCCGAGCCTGCGAGTTGAAGGCGGCAGCACGAATGTTGTGGTATTCCTGAAAGTTCAGAAAAAAGCAAAGTAAGATAGCCGTCGAGAAAGATCCGATCCGACTGCGCAGCAGTCGGCCCGAATCTCGGGGACTACACCCAGTGGGTGCGCTGACGCGCCCCCACGGAAGAAATTAAGAAAGCAAAGCAGCCAAGAACGAAGGACTCACCCGGATAGTGGCTCGCGTTGACAAGAACTCCTGGGTGAACTGTTGCAGCAGGGCGGCCTGAGCTTGCAGCCGGCTCCGAACCCCTTGAGCCGCCACATTCAGCTCGCCAGTTCCCTCACTGGGAGTCCACTCGGACGTGGCAATGTTGGCCGCCTCCAGATCTTCCGCCGACTGGCCTGCGCCCGCGGCTCGACGCAACTCCGGCGGAGCGGCGCCTCCCCCTGCGCGCCGGCCCGTCGCTGGGTGCACCTCGAGGCCGGCTCTGTTCTCCGGCTCACCTCCGGCCGGCCCCTCTGGCGCCGCTGACGATTGACCGCCTTGGCCCGCTCCGGTTGGCGCTGCTAGCGGCGCTCTCCCCGCCAAGGCCACGGGGTCCTCCCCCCTCTCCAACAGCGGCGGGTCTTGGACGATCTCCTTCGCCAAGGGCAATGGGGTGTCGGGGGCTACGGCTCGGAGAGGAATGGCGAGCAGCGAAGGCTGGCTGCGCGAGCTTTCCGCCTCCGTCTCCGCGGTAGCCGCCTCCGTCGGGGCCTTGGCTGCCGCGTCGGCCTGCTCCCTCGCCGCCTGGGCGGCCGCCTTCTTCGCCGCCTCGCGCTCCTCCCGCGCTTCGCGGGCGTTCCGCTCTGTGGCCTCCCTGAGATCGGTGCGGGGGTCCACGCGGCGGGAGCTCGAAGACCCTCCAGCCGGCCCCACGATGGAGCCGCCCGGGCCCCGCTCAAGGGAAAGTGGCGCGCTGTCCAGCAAGCGAGGAAAAGTTAAGAAGAATATTCGAAGAGAAAGAGAATGATGACGAGCATGCGGCAAGGCAATTGAAGACTTACGCCGAGACCGCCTGGGGCTGCTTCACCGCCTTGCGGAAGCGGGCCGCCTTTGCGGCTGCCTCGTCTCGCTTTGTCGCCGCGGTGGAGGGCTTGGACTTCTTCGGCCGACTGCCGAAGAGGCCTAGAGCGGCCCGACGCTTCTGCGCGCCGCCGGCAGCCGGCGCGACAGACGAGCCCGCGCCCTGTTTGTCGGCCGCCGGCTGGCGACGCGGGGCGACTTCGGCTTCGAAATCGTCCGGCCAGTCCTCGAAGCTCGCGGTGAACCTTGAGCCTCTGGGCTCGGTGCTTTCCCCCACGACGGCGTCTTCCATGGCGGCCGCCCCCAAGTCCGGGTCGTCAACGTCATCCACCGTGCGGTCGGGGGCGTACTGGCGTTCAATCCCAGCCGCCCCGGCCGGCGGCGCAAGAAGAGGGTTCTGCTCAAAAGAACCGACTGGTCAGAGGCCGGCCATCATAAAGCCGGCTGATGACAAAAAGAAGATAAAGAGAGAAACTTACCACGGGCGGAGGATTGGCGCGAGAATAAGGCGCCTTGCCGTATTGCCAGTCCCTGCCGAGCTTGCAGTTGGCGATGTAATTAACCATGAGCGCCACCTCCGCGTGGGGCATTTCCCATGTGCTCAGCCGGCTTGGGTCGAAGCGGCCGCTCATCTGACACATCATATGGGGCCGGCTTTGGAGAGGGAGAATCCGGCGCTCCATGAAGGCGTCCACCAAGTCGGCCCCGTGCAGGCCTTCCGACTGAATCATCACCCGAAGCTGGGAGATGGTGGCGTTTCCGGCCGGAGACAGTGACCGGGACCGGAAACTCCACGAGGGCTGCCTCCCAGCCGGCGGGCCGGCTACGTAAGCCGGCAGGTTGATGTAGTCTCCTTGCTCGGCGACGTTCTTCACGTAGAAGTACGATTTTTGCCAGACCTTCACCGACTGGATGAGGGGGATGGGCGGGAACGGGTTGTTCTCGCTCGCCCTCCTCATGGCGATGAAGGCCCCGCAGGGGGCGGGCATGCCGGCGACGACTGTGCCGAGCTTGCTCTGGAAGAACTCCCCCCAGAGCTCCAGCGTGGGGAGCAGCCCCAAGAAGCCTTCGCAGAGGGAGACGAAGGCCGATAGCAGCATCACCGCATTAGGCGTGAGGTGATGCAGCTGGAGGTTGTAGAAGTCGAGGAAGGAGCGCAGAAATCCGCTCGCCGGAAGGCCGAAGCCGCGCAGGCAGTGCGAGCGGAAGACGACCCGCTCGCCCTCCTCCGGCACCGGCGAGATCTCCGTCGCCGGGGCCAGGCGGACTTGCACGAGGTCGGCGCCGGGCAGGCACCGAGTCTGGCAGAGGAACTCCACATGGTCGTCATGGACGTTGGAGCCGTCCCACGAGCTTGACAACGCCATGGGAGCGAGGCGGTGTAGAGACGCGACGGCGCTGAGACGGGAAGCTGCGGCGGTAGCGAGAGGAAGAAACGAGGGTTAGGAGGGGCGGAGCGGGAGAGAGCGTGCGAACCTCTGTCGCTCTCCCTCCTCCCCCTACTTATAGGCTCACGTGGCGGAGCCGAGGAGGCGCGGTGTGGGGAAGCGTGGGGATCGATCATGCCCACTCCCCACGTCCCGCGATTATTGAGCCTTAACGGCGAAACAAAACTGCCTCGAGAAAGCGAGCGGCCCCTGTGGGCCACGGAAGATCCGCGCCCGGACCAAGGCTTGCGAGTGGCGGGCCCGGGTCTGCGGCGGCGTCCCGTCGCGCGCGTGCGCTCGCAGGATCTCGCTGTCACATGGCCGCGAGGGGGGGGGCGTAGTCAGCGCGCAGGTCCCCTCTCCTCCCGCCTGTAAGACGCGGGGCTCTCTGAAGTCGGCGTACGCCCGCAAAGCCGGCTCTTCAGGATGGGAAGCTGACCAAGCTTCTCGTTCCCCTGCTCGCCTCAGAGCTCGATCAGCTTCGGGGACTACTGTCGGAGTAAATAGCCATGGGTAGCCTAGTCGGCTCCCCTTGGCCCTTCTGAAAAAAGTTAGGAGCCCGCCCGGCTCTCAAGAATCAAAGACGTGGGGCCGCCTTCCCCTCGCTGGCTGCCACCCAGGCCGGTTCTCGGAAGGCGGTCCGACTTTAGCCCTCATGAGAAGGCCGACTCCAAGAAGCCGGCCATGAGAAGGCCGACTCCAAGAAGCCGACTCCCCATAAAGCGGTCCAGACCGTACCCACAAAAGTTTGCACCCACCTAACGGCGGTGCGACGGGGCGTGGCTACAGAAGAGCCTGCCACCCCCGAATCCCGGAGCACGCCTGGCACAGTGCGCCGTACGGGGTAGGCATGACCCGTCCAGCGCAGCACTGTTGCCATGTTGACCCTGGCATCACCCACGACGGGCCGCCAGCATGGCCCATAGGCGGTGGGCCCCTTTGAGCAGAGAGACGCCCGAAGGCGGCCACGCCTCCAACCAGTCGGCCCAAGACAGAGCCGGCTCCCCGCAGCCGGCTTGCCGCCTCCCTCGAAGAAGACGCCCCATTAAGGAGACAAGACGTGGTAAGGCTACAGCGATCGCCTGACAGGCGGCGGTACTGTAGCCACGCTTACCACGATGAAGCTCACGTCAACAAGATGAAGCCACAGTAACCAGCCGCCGACCAGGCCCTGGACAGTGGGGCCTGCCTGTCGACCAAGGGGTCGGCAGCCGGCGGGACCCACCAGTCGGTGGGCCCCAGCAGCCGGCGCAGAAGCCGGCGAGCGCAGTCACAGACGGCTGGGCCCCGCGCCCAGTCGGATTACCATTGTACCCCCGGGGGGTAGGCCTATATAAACCCCCCGGAGCACCCATGCAAAGGGTTCGACCCCCCCTCTAGTTCTAGACACCACACAGGGAGTAGAAGCAGGCTAGCCGTGCCCTTCTTCCTCCTCCCCCCAAACAGCTCAAGGAGCGTTGTGTAGCTACTTGTTTCATCTAGTGAGCATGCGGAGACCCCGCAGAGCAGCAGTAGGGGTGTTATCTCCACGGAGAGCCCCGAAGCTGGGTAAGATCCGCCGGCGTGCATGTCTTCGCCTTATTCCGCTTCCAGGCACCGGCGATGTCTTACTGGTTCCCACAATGATAAGCCACCCGTTGGCATATGTCGCACCTACCACCCGACACCAGTCGTCGCCTACCTCCTGCCAGGAGGACGGCGCGCGTGTGCCCGACGCGCGCGAGCACGCGCCGGCCACCTCCTGCTTCCCCGCTCGCTGCTGGAGGCCCCCGACGACGCCACGCATCCCCCTCGGCCCTCTCTCACTCCCTCGAGCGCTCTCCTCTCCCCTAGTGCTCCCTCTCCCGTTTGCCCGAGCGCTGCCGTCGCCGCAACTCGTCGCCGTCGTAGCCACCGTAGTCCCCTCGCCCCTCCGTCGTGCCCAAAAGCTTCGCCACGCCACCTTCTACCTCCTCGTCGAGCCACGCACCTCCGGACGGCCTCCATCGCCGCCATTGCCATCATCTTCGCCACCGGCTGCCCGAGATCGCCGACGGTGCTCCGGCCGCACCAGTGCTTCCCCGAGCTCGCTGACGCCTCCGCTGGATCCGCCGTGAGCTCTACTTCGTTTCCCCCTCCTCCCCGTGCTTGTTTGCCCCGTCCAGCTAGATCAACCACCGCGCCCGCGAGCTCCTCGCCGCCGGCCATGGCGCCACCATGGCCGGGGGCCGAGCCAGCCGCACCCGCGCGCGTCACCGTGCTCCTGGTGACGCCAGGAACTCGTAGAGCCTCTCCGCTCGCCTCCCCATGCACCGCGGCCCTCGCCCGCACTTGGCCGTGCTCCGGCCGCCGCTGCGAGCCTCGTTCCGGTGAGCTCCGGCCACCCCTCCTCCTCCTATCTATCCCACTAGATGCGGGAGAGCACGGGCTACGCCCCGGTGCTCTCCGCCGTCCTTTTGGTCACCAGAATGGAGATCCCGAGCCCTCCGCCGCGTTCGGCCTCGCCGGCGGCTAAACGCCGATAAGGTTGACCGGTCTAACCCCCCAGTTGACCTAGGGTTTGACCACCCAGGGTCATTGACAAGTGGGCCAGGCCCCTGCTAATTTTAATTACATGTTAATTAAACTTAATTAGCTGATGACACTGACAGTGGGCCCCTGCGCCACTAATTCTATAATTAGGATAAAATAACCCCATGTTAACTAACCGGTCACTGACGTGTGGCCCCCACACGCCAGGTTTGACTCGGTCAGCTCCTTTGACCTGCTGACGCAATGCTGCTGTCATGCTAATGCAATATATCATTTTCTGGTTTAAAATTAATCAGGAAATTCCAGAAAATATTCGAAACTTCAAAAATTCATAGAAATTCAACCGTAGCTGTCAGGACCCCGACTCGATGCCACATAGGTCTAGCATGTAACACCTCATATCACTTTGCGGCCTCACGCACGGTATTCCCACGGGTGTCATCTTACCTTTGCCCGGGACCGTTTGCGCCTTTTGGCACACGTATATGATAGTGTCGCTAGCATCCATATGATAAGGAGCCCGGGCTGACATGGCTAGTCGTAAACCCAAAGTGGCACAGACTTACAGGGACAGGCATCCATGACCCAGCAACGAACGTGTCGGTCATCAGCAAGTGGGTCCGGGCTGTAGCACAAGGCTAGCAGGACTCCGGTAAACCGGACTGTAGCGGGCTAACAGGACTCCGGTACTCAATGCGTGACATTTCCTCGAAGGGACAGACACAGGAACGAAGAAGGACACATGCCGGCCAGCCTAAGTGTTCCAGAGTAGTAGCAAGCTACCATGGCTCAGTGGTAACACTAGGAGACATTTCCCGGTAAGAGAGGCTACTAAAGATAAACAACTAGATAGTCAGATCCCACACATACCAAGCATTTCAATCATACACACAATATGCTCGATATGTGCAAATACAACAAGGCATCACAACATGACTCTACGATACAAGTACTTTATTTAAGGCCCAGAGAGCCATACATAACATACACATAGGTACGGGTCACACGACCCAGCATTCAAGTCATACAGTCATACAAACCAGCAGCGGAAGTAACTTGTCTGAGTACAGACAACTAGTAAAATAAAAGAGGCTTGGGAAGCCTAGCTATACTACGTGGTCCTTCACAAGCTCAGGATCACCACCTGGGCCTTAGCCTACTCATTGATGTCAACGTCTACGAAGAACCCATCAGAAGGGGTTGCAGCGTCTTCTGTAAAATGTAAATTATAGCAACATGAGTACAAAGGTACTCAGCAAGACTTACATCAGATCCTACATACATGCACATTATCAAGAAGGGTTGGTGGAGTTGTTGCAGCAAGCCAGCTTTGACTCTTGGCTAGGCTATCCTACGAGACTCCAACTTGAAATGGTTTTGCGCACACGAGTCCACTACTCACCACTTCAATACACTACCGATGATCCACCTCCGTCTTCCTACGGAAGAGCCATCCTCGGCACTCACACTTATCTTGAGGCTTTTAGTAGTTTCCATTTACTTGTCTATGAACTGTATAGGCAACCAAGTAGTCCTTTACCACGGACGCGGCTATTCGAATAGATCATGTTAACCCTGCAGGGGTGTACTTCTTCATACATGTTTCCACCACTTAGCGTCTGCACACGACATGTGCTCGGCAGACTTCAAGCGAAAGCCCACGTGGGTGTAGACCACGACCTACCTAAACACCTAAGTCTCCAATCCAGGTTTATCGCCTATCCAGGTTCCATCCCCAGGGAGTCCGGCCGAGGTTTCCCATACGGCCCCGAATGATGTGTACAGGGTTCCGTGACACCTAACGGGTGCCCGGTATTCCCGGCCACGTACCTACCGCATCACAACCCACCCCTACGGTCAGCGTTGTCCACGACCTCCAGTAGGCTACAAACACCAGACACTACTTGCAACTCCTGGACAGAGAACTAGGGTGAATAAGAAGTCGAGCGGGGTCATATTTCAGGGCCCAATGCATGGTAGTAGTTGTATCTTAAATCACACATACAGATCTCTGTGCTTAAGGTCGGCTTCAATGAAACAACCCACCATGTACTCCTACATGGCCTCTCATCGATACCTTTACCAAATCGTGTTCACCACACCACTCTCATTACCGACATAATCATTTCACTCTAGCCCATCACCCAGATGAACCAGACCTGACACGACTCTAAGCATAGCAGGCACAGCAAGGTAGGAACAACACATACATATGGCTCAATCAACTCCTACACATGCTAGTGGGTTTCATCTAGTTACTGTGGCAATGACAGGTCATGCAGAGGAAGTGGGTTCAACTACCGTAGCACACAGCAGTTTGAAACGCGTTGTCTTAATGCAGTAAAAGAGAGCAGGGGCGAGAACATGGGATTGTATCGATATGATCAAATGGTTGGTTGCTTGCCTGATGGTTCAATGCACTGATACGGTTCTTTGTTAGGGTAATCACGGTACTCCTCGGAGGCAGAACCTGCCGCAAAGAACACCGATACACAACCATCACCAAACAATGTGCGACAATATGATGCATGCATGAAACATGGCAATATGAATGTGTTGGGCTAATGCAACTAAGACCAGAAGGGTTTGAACCAATTTGAACCAAAGATTCAATTTTCAAACTCATACTTGGCCCTTTAAAGTGTTTTATCTTGTTCTGCATTAAACATCAAGTTAACTTGTTTAATCATGCATGAAAATAGTACAGATGGATAGATTGGATTTTTCTGATCATTTTTCATATATAACTTGTCTGATTTGGAGTTACACATTAAAAGTTATGAATTTTTGAAGTTTAAACTATATTCTGGAATTTCCTATATTAGAATAAATCCAGAAAATCAATTACTTCGTCAGCCTGACGTCAGTGTGACATCAGCGGGTCAACGGGACACGGTCCGGGTCAAACCTGACAGTGGGTCCTGCGTGTCAGTGTGATTAGTTAAACTAAAATTAACTTAAACTAATCCTAAATAGTTAACAGGGCTGGGGCCCATCTGTCATTGACTCAGGAGAGTCAACCAGGGCCCACCCGTGGTCAAACCCAGGTCTGCTGCACCGGCGTTTAGCCGCCGGCGAGCCCGACGCGGCGGCGGAAGTGGTTTTGGCCGTTTCGGCCACCAAATGGGTCGCGGAGGCCATCGGAGTGGAGCTGAGGACGAGCCGCAGCTCTTGGTGGAGTCCGTTGGGGTCGGGGTGGCCGGAGTTGGCGCCGGCGACGACTTTGGCGGCCACCGGAGTTCGGCCGAAGACGAACTTGACGCTAGAGGGGTCGGTGAGGTGCGGGGAGTAGCTGGTTAGGTGCTACGTGACATGGTGAACATGATGGACACCAGTTTGTGGCCGGAGGGTGACCGGGAGCACGTCGGCGACGAGCTCCGCGGCGATGGGTGCGGTTGAGCTCCGGGAGGTCACTACACAGCTCGGGAGCAAGAAAGGAAGGGAGGGGAAGATGGCTAAGCTCACGGGGAGTTCGACGAAGCACTTGGTGCGGCCGGGGACGGGCCGGAGCAACGTCGGCGTTGAAGGGGATCTCCGGCGACGGCAGTTCGGTCGAGGTCGATGCGGTGGGCTCGGGCCTTGCGAGCGCTCGGGGCTCGGCTTGCTCGAAGGAGAGGAGGGTAGCGGATCTCCTGGACACGGCGGCACGGCGTGGGGTTAACGGAGGGCGTGGCTACGGCGAGGGGGTGGCGGCGATGGCGTCGGCCATGGCGGGGGAGCGCGAGAGAGAGGAGTTGGGGGAGAATGGAGGTGTCCTGGAGGTTCACGGCGCGGCGTGGAGCTCATCCATCCAGCCCCGAGGCGAGGAGGTGAAGCAGGGCGACGGCCAGCTGCGTGGCGCACGCTGCGGTCGCCGTCGGGCACCTGCCTGCCTGCCTGGCCGGCAAGCAGCTCGCTGGAGCGGCGCTGGGCTGGGCCGGCAGGTGGGCCGGGT
>NC_057809.1:400702444-400724289 GCF_018294505.1 Triticum aestivum
ATGAAACATTTTAGTTTGGAGATATTTGAGCATCTGAATATTTTATATAATTTTAAATGCCCAAATTCAAATATCTATGATTTAATTCAAAGACCCTAAGATGACCTAGGAAAATGTGCATCACTTTTGGCAGAGGTTCTGAACCAAGACAAAAATGATGGGCATTTTAGAAGGGCATTTCAGGTTCATTGAAAAAAAATTTAGTAAACCCTAGTTGGTTTCAGAGGGGGCTGGGGGTTCTGTCATCCCCATTTCAGGTTTCTGATGAAAGAATAAACATGATGCAACACTCTAATGCATGAACTAGCTAGGGTGTGACAACTCACCCCCACTCAAAAGAATCTCGTCCCGAGATTTGGGTTCCTCCGGAAAGAGGGCGGGATACTCGAGTCGAAGACGATCCTCCCTTTCCCAAGTTGCTTCATCCTCAGAATGGTGCGACCATTAAACTTTGAGAAACTTGATATTATGACGTCGAGTGGTACGCTCGGCCTGATCGAGGATACGAATGGGGTACTCTCGATACGTGAGATTATCTTGGAGATCAAGCGTTTCGTGGTCCACTCCACGGATAGGATCCGAGAAGCAACGCCTGAGTTGAGAAACGTGGAAGACATCGTGGACTCTGGAGAGATGCGGAGGTAGTTCCAACTGGTAGGCAACTTCTCCTCGTTTAGCGAGAATACAGAAAGGTCCAATGTAACGAGGAGCCAATTTGCCTTTGATACCGAAATGATGGGTTCCCTTCAGAGGAGTAACCCGAAGGTAAGCCTTCTCGTCAACCTCGAAAGTCATAGCCTTATGTTTTCGGTCATACTGACTCTTTTGACGAGATTGGGCTGTTTTCAACTTTTCATGAACGATGCAAACTTGCTCTTCTGCTTCCTAAATCATATCCGGGCCAAAGAATTGTCTTTCCCCGGTTTCTGACCAGTTAAGGGGTGTTCGACACCGTCGTCCATAGAGAACTTCAAAAGGGGCTTTACCCAAGCTAGATTGATAGCTGTTGTTGTAAGCAAATTCGGCAAATGGAAGGCATTTCTCCCACTCCATTCCGAATGAGATAAGAGAGGCTCGAAGCATGTCTTCTAGGATCTGGTTGACGCGTTCTACCTGACCACTCGATTGAGGGTGAAAAGCGGTGCTAAAGGAAAGGCGGGTTCCCATAGCATTTTGGAAACTTTCCCAAAATCGAGAGGTGAAAAGACTTCCTCGATCCGAGTTAATTTCCAAAGGAACACCATGGAGAGACACTATTCGGGAGATGTACAGGTCTGCTAATTGACTAGCAGTTATACTCTCACGAACAGGTAAGAAATGGGCTACCTTGGAAAGACGATCGACCACGACGAAGATAGCATTATTCCCTCTCTTGGTCCTGGGAAAACCGGTAATGAAATCCATACCGATTTTATCCCATTTCCATTCAGGAATAGCTAGGGTTGAAGGGTGCCAGCAGGCCGTTGATGCTCTACTTTTACACGACGGCAGACATCGCAATTAGCAATATACTGAGCAATTTCTCTCTTCATCCTAGTCCACCAGAACCTCTGGCGTAGGTCCTGATACATCTTGGTACTACCGGGATGAATGGTGAGAGGAGATTCATGAGCCTCCTTAAGGATCAACTGCCGTAGATGCTGGTTCTTGGGAACCACTAAACGGTTCTCAAAGTACACAACACCATGATCATTTGTGGAGAAACAACTAGCACCTCCGCTAGCAATGTTCTCCTTGATTTTAGATATTCCCTTATCTCGCTTTTGGGCAGCGATAATTTGATCCGTAAGAGTAGGTTTCGCCACCAAGGTGGAAAGAAATTCTTGAGGAACAATGTGAAGGTTAAGCTTCCGAAATTCCTCATGGAGAAGCGGTTGACTTTGTTGTAACATCAGGTTGTTACAATAAGATTCACGACTTAGCGCATCAGCCATGACGTTGGCTTTCCCTGGGGTGTAAGTTATTCCCAAGTCGAAATCTGTGATCAACTCGACCCAACGTCTTTGCCTGAGATTCAAATCCGGTTGGGTGAAGATGTACTTCAGACTTTGGTGATCAGTGAATATTTCGCAACGATTACCGAGGAGGTAATGTCGCCATGTTTTAAGTGCATAGACTACAGCTGCAAGCTCTAGATCATGAGTAGGATAATTCTCCTCATGTGGGTGCAATTGCCGTGAAGCGTAACCAATTACGTGTCGATCTTGCATGAGAATACAGCCTAGTCCTTGTCGCGAGGCGTCGCAGTAGATAACAAAGTCCTTAGAGAAGTCTGGCGGTACCAGTACGGGAGCAAAAGTCAGGCGTCTTTTCAGTTCCTGAAAGCTGTGCTCACATTGTGGAGTCCATTCGAACTTTTTATCTTTCTTGAGGAGTTCGGTTAGAGGTTTAGCAACTTTGGAGAAGTTCTCGACAAAGCGACGACAATAGCTCGCTAGGCCAAGGAAACTCCGAACTTGCTTGACCGATTCAGGTGGAGTCCAATTAAGGACGGCTTGAACTCGCTCAGGGTTAACAGCAATACCTTTACCAGATATTACATGACCCAGATAGGTCACTTCTGACAACCAAAATTCACATTTAGAGAATTTGGCATAAAGACGATGCTCTCGAAGTTTCTTCAACACTAGCCTTAGATGTTCGGCATGTTCTTCCTCGTTCTTGGAGTAGATGAGTATATCATCGAGGTAAACCACGATGAATTTATCCAAATACTCCATGAAGATTGAGTTCATTAACCGAGAAAAGGTGGCTGGAGCGTTGGTTAAACCGAAGGACATGACGGTGTACTCGTATTGGCCATAACGAGTAACAAAGGCCGTTTTAGGAATGTCCCCGTTCCTGATTTTGATTTGATGGTAGCCCAACCTCAAATCCATTTTGGAGAAGACTGAGGATCCAGCGAGCTGATCATACAGGTCGTTGATCCTGGGGAGCGGATATTTGTTCTTGATTGTGACCAAATTGACGGGTCGATAATCTACGACCATCCGGTCCGTACCATCCTTCTTCTTGATGAAGAGGACGGGGCAAGCCCACGGAGGTGAGCTAGGTCGGATGAAACCCTTTTTCAAGGATTCATCGAGTTGTTTCTTAAGCTCGGCTAGTTCTAGTGGTGCCATCTTATAGGGTCTTCTAGCAATCGGAACGGTTCCTGGAATGAGGTCTATTACGAACTCAACATCCCTGTCAGGTGGAACACCTGGCAATTCCTCTGGGAAGACATCCGGAAAGTCACGGACTACCGGAACATCCTCAAGGTCTGGCAAAGGGCTGGCGTTAAGAGAATATAACTGTCGCTTGGCTATTCGGGTCAAGACATTGACTATCTTCCCCGAAGGATGGGTGAGTTGAACAGTCCTAGAGAAGCAATCAATTTTGGCATGATGGGCTGACATCCAGTCCATACCCAAGATGATATTAATATCTGAAGATTTGAGAGCTATCAAAGATGCAAGGAAAACAAGTCTATCGACTTGGATTTCATTTCCATAACTTACCCTGGAGGTTTGCCATCTAGAACCGGGAGTAGAAATTTCCATAGTGGATGGCATGTCACAGAATGCGGTGTTATGCAAACGAGCATAATTTTCGGATATAAATGAATGAGAGGCTCCTGTATCGAAAAGAACAGATGCCGGGTGGCAATTAACAAGGAGCATACCGAGAACGACGTTGGGATCCTCTTGAGCTTCTTCGGCAGAGATACAGTTGACATGGCCACGTGTAATGATGGCCGGCTTGGCGTGGAACACTTTACCTGTCGGCTTGCCACGGCCAACAGCTTTTGCAGATTGGTTGGGGTTGGTTTGGGGACACTCGCGCATATAGTGGCCAGATTCCCCACACTTAAAGCAAGTCACGGAACTGGTACGTGGAGGAGCACTGTTGGTTGGACCACCATAGGGCTTGGCTGGTGCAGACTGTTGAACGGGGCGAGGCGCCTGGAAGGATGGCCTCGGTGTGAACCTGGGTGGCAGGGCAGTGTTGGGCACCCACACGCGGCGCTTCTGAGGGCCAGCACCGGATGAGGAACCCACGTCACGGCCATGCTTGCGTGTTGCGTCATAATCAGTCTGACCAGTCTCAGCACTGATGGCCTTGTTAACAAGCTTCTGAAAAGATGTGCACTCATGCAGACGGAGGTCGCGGCGAAGCTCAGGACTAAGTCCCTTACGGAACCTTGCTTGCTTCTTGGCATTAGTAGAAACTTCCTCAGTGGCATATCGTGCGAGGTTACCGAACTCCCTGCTGTAAGCATCCACAGAGAGTCGGCCCTGAGTGAAACTGCAAAATTCCTCACGTTTACGGTCCATGAGACCCTCCGGAATGTGATGTTCACGGAAAGCCTCGCTGAATTCAGCCCAAGTAGTGACATGGCCCGCTGGGCGCATAGCTCCATAATTCTCCCACCATAGACTGGCGGGGCCTTCAAGATGATATGCAGCAAAGGTGACCTTGTCAGCCTCAGCTACTAGCGCGGAACGCAGTTTGTGAGAAATACTGCGAAGCCAGTCATCAGCGTCGAGAGGCTCGACGGAGTGGTGGAATGTGGGTGGATGTAACTTGATGAAATCACTGAGTGACACCAAGTTATTTCTCTGATGGTGTGCGGTGTTCTGTTCAATACGCTCCAACAAACGGTTGGTCTCCCGCTTGTTTATCTCGGCTTCCAGCATAACCTCGGCTAGGGAAGGAGGATGAGGCAGATTTGCATTCCTGACTTCACTGCCTTCGGCCTGCTCTTGAGGAGCAGGGTTATTGCGCGTGTTGACCATCCTAGGTAAACAAGACAATGATTTAGTCAGAATGATAAGATTCCGACATAGGATACAGAATGTAAGGAATAACTCGGAATGCAAGATGATCATCCGTATGACATGGTAGATACAGAAACTGCTTCTTTTATTCCATCGTCATACACACCATACAAGGTTTAGTACAAGACCAAACAAGGTACTATTACGGTGAAAAGAGGATTACATCTCATCGGAGGCATTCCGAGCTCCTATACATTATTTTTCTACACCTCCGGAAGGCGGTACAAACTAGGTCATATCCCACGAGTCACGCAGGACGATAGACGACACAGCTAGTACGAACTAGTGATACTACCACTAACTCAGATCGATCCGTAGTAGTCCTCGTAGAGGTCACCTCCATAGCCTGGAAGCTCAACATGATCATCCGGGAACAGACGATCTCGCGGAGCTTGCGGACCATAGGGGCTAGGATGAGGTCTTGGACCAACAGACGGTGGCCTGCGGGGACCACGAGGTGGGGTGATGCCTCCTACATCATGCCAACCCATCACGTCTGGCAGAGCAGATCTCATAGGATAGAGATCGCGCATATCCGAATATCCAGCTTGCACCGCCGGTGCAAACCGAGTCAATGTGGCCCAATGGTCAGCGCGGGTATTGAAAAGCTCTAGCCTCAAGGCCCAATTTTCACGGTCCTTATCCTCGAGCATCTCAGCAGTGGTGCGAGTCCGTGAATCCTCCGGAGTGGGCTCAGCATAGATAGCCTGGAGATACCCTTGTGCTCCCGGAAGTGATCCTGGCATATACCGGAAATCAGAGTCCCGAAATAGGCCAGACCTGACTCGCATGATGGTCATCATAGAGTAGGCGGCATCCTGCACGGCCATCTCAATAGTAACCCCTAGTCCATAGGAGCAGTGAAGGGGCTCGGTGGATCCAGGATAAGATGGAAATATCCTGACAGTGCGGAGATACTGGCTTTGATTAAAGTCTCGAAATTGCTCTTCGACCGTGTACTCAGGATACCAACGGTATCCAGCCTCAGTCATTACCCTGACCAACATGGCGGTATGGCCGGGTACATCTAGGCATCGAGTCAGGCGAACCACTTGATTGAGATCGCGAGTGGCCATCTGAAAGCACAACCATAATGCAAAGGCATTAGAATTCCTAGCAAAATTTTGACAGCATAACGGCTGTAAATGCTCAAAAAATGGATTTTGAGACATTTGACAAAGGATTTCATACACACTCAACAACATCATATCAAAGTTCTGAGTCCATCCCAGCAACATAATGTGGTAGTAGAACTGAACTAGGCTTGTATCCATCAAACCTATAAGGTACTACTGATTAGTAACACGTGAACCTGATAGAGAGAAAAGATCCTAATTCCTTAACCCCCGGTGGAAGGATAGACTGACTCAGATCAGAATGTCATAAGATAAAGGAGTAAAAAGAGCCTTACGTTCCAACCCACAAGCAATTCCCCTACATATAACTAAAGAATTTATAGACTCAACATCGACCAGTTTGGCTTGGAGAACCTACAGGCAGTCCGGCTCTGATGCCAACGCTGTCAGGACCCCGACTCGATGCCACATAGGTCTAGCATGTAACACCTCATATCACTTTGCGGCCTCACGCACGGTATTCCCACGGGTGTCGTCTTACCTTTGCCCGGGACCGTTTGCGCCTTTTGGCACACGTATATGATAGTGTCGCTAGCATCCATATGATAAGGAGCCCGGGCTGACATGGCTAGTCGTAAACCCAAAGTGGCACAGACTTACAGGGACAGGCATCCATGACCCAGCAACGAACGTGTCGGTCATCAGCAAGTGGGTCTGGGCTGTAGCACTGGGCTAGCAGGACTCCGGTAAACCGGGCTGTAGCGGGCTAACAGGACTCCGGTACTCAATGCGTGACATTTCCCCGAAGGGACAGACACATGAACGAAGAAGGACACATGTCGGCCAGACTAAGTGTTCCAGAGCAGTAGCAAGCTACCATGGCTCAGTGGTAACACTAGGAGACATTTCCCGGTAAGAGAGGCTACTAAAGATAAACAACTAGATAGTCAGATCCCACACATACCAAGCATTTCAATCATACACACAATATGCTCGATATGTGCAAATACAACAAGGCATCACAACATGACTCTACGACACAAGTACTTTATTTAAGGCCCAGAGAGCCATACATAACATACACATAGGTACGGGTCACACGACCCAGCATTCAAGTCATACAGTCATACAAACCAGCAGCGGAAGTAACTTGTCTGAGTACAGACAACTAGTAAAATAAAAGAGGCTTGGGAAGCCTAGCTATACTACGTGGTCCTTCACAAGCTCAGGATCACCACCTGGGCCTTAGCCTACTCATTGATGTCAACGTCTACGAAGAACCCATCAGAAGGGGTTGCAGCGTCTTCTGTAAAATGTAAATTATAGCAACATGAGTACAAAGGTACTCAGCAAGACTTACATCAGATCCTACATACATGCACATTATCAAGAAGGGTTGGTGGAGTTGTTGCAGCAAGCCAGCTTTGACTCTTGGCTAGGCTATCCTACGAGACTCCAACTTGAAATGGTTTTGCGCACACGAGTCCACTACTCACCACTTCAATACACTACCGAGGATCCACCTCCGTCTTCCTACGGAAGAGCCATCCTCGGCACTCACACTTATCTTGAGGCTTTTAGTAGTTTCCATTTACTTGTCTATGAACTGTATAGGCAACCAAGTAGTCCTTTACCGCGGACGCGGCTATTCGAATAGATCATGTTAACCCTGCAGGGGTGTACTTCTTCATACATGTTTCCACCACTTAGCGTCTGCACATGACATGTGCTCGGCAGACTTCAAGCGAAAGCCGACGTGGGTGTAGACCACGACCTACCTAAACACCTAAGTCTCCAATCCAGGTTTATCGCCTATCCAGGTTCCATCCCCAGGGAGTCCGGCCGAGGTTTCCCATACGGCCCCGAACGATGTGTACAGGGTTCCGTGACACCTAACGGGTGCCCGGTATTCCCGGCCACGTACCTACCGCATCACAGCCCACCCCTACGGTCAGCGCTGTCCACGGCCTCCAGTAGGCTACAAACACCAGACACTACTTGCAACTCCTGGACAGAGAACTAGGGTGAATAAGAAGTCGAGCGGGGTCATATTTCAGGGCCCAATGCATGGTAGTAGCTGTATCTTAAATCACACATACAGATCTTAGTGCTTAAGGTCGGCTTCAATGAAACAACCCACCATGTACTCCTACATGGCCTCTCATCGATACCTTTACCAAATCGTGTTCACCACACCACTCTCATTACCGACATAATCATTTCACTCTAGCCCATCACCCAGATGAACCAGACCTGACACGACTCTAAGCATAGCAGGCACAGCAAGGTAGGAACAACACATACATATGGCTCAATCAACTCCTACACATGCTAGTGGGTTTCATCTAGTTACTGTGGCAATGACAGGTCATGCAGAGGAAGTGGGTTCAACTACCGTAGCACACAGCAGTTTGAAACGCGTTGTCTTAATGCAGTAAAAGAGAGCAGGGGCGAGAACATGGGATTGTATCGATATGATCAAATGGTTGGTTGCTTGCCTGATGGTTCGATGCACTGATACGGTTCTTCGTTAGGGTAATCACGGTACTCCTCGGAGGCAGAACCTGCCGCAAAGAACACCGATACACAACCATCACCAAACAATGTGCGACAATATGATGCATGCATGAAACATGGCAATATGAATGTGTTGGGCTAATGCAACTAAGACCAGAAGGGTTTGAACCAATTTGAACCAAAGATTCAATTTTCAAACTCATACATGGCCCTTTAAAGTATTTTATCTTGTTCTGCATTAAACATCAAGTTAACTTGTTTAATCATGCATGAAAATAGTACAGATGGATAGATTGGATTTTTCTGATCATTTTTCATATATAACTTGTCTGATTTGGAGTTACAGATTAAAAGTTATGAATTTTTGAAGTTTAAACTATATTCTGGAATTTCCTATATTAGAATAAATCCAGAAAATCAATTACTGCGTTAGCCTGACGTCAGTGTGACATCAGCGGGTCAACGGGACACGGTCCAGGTCAAACCTGACAGTGGGTCCCGCGTGTCAGTGTGATTAGTTAAACTAAAATTAACTTAAACTAATCCTAAATAGTTAACAGGGCTGGGCCCCATCTGTCATTGACTCAGGAGAGTCAACCAGGGCCCACCCGTGGTCAAACCCAGGTCGGCTGCACCGGCGTTTAGCCGCCGGCGAGCCCGACGCGGCGGCGGAAGTGCTTTTGGCCGTTCCGGCCACCAAATGGGTCGCGGAGGCCATCGGAGTGGAGCTGAGGACGAGCCACAGCTCTTGGTGGAGTCCGTTGGGGTCGGGGTGGCCGGAGTTTGCGCCGGCGATGACTTTGGCGGCCACCGGAGTTCGGCCGAAGATGAACTTGACGCTAGAGGGGTCGGCGAGGTGCGGGGAGTAGCTAGTTAGGTGCTACATGACATGGTGAACATGATGGACACCAGTTTGTGGCCGGAGGGTGACCGGGAGCACGTCGGCGATGAGCTCCGCGGCGGTGGGTGCGGTTGAGCTCCGGGAGGTCACTACACAGCTCGGGAGCAAGAAAGGAAGGGAGGGGAAGATGGCTAAGCTCACGGGAAGTTCGACGAAGCACTTGGTGCGGCCGGGGATGGGCCGGAGCGACGTCGGCGTTGAAGGGGATCTCCGGCGACAGCGGTTCGGTCGAGGTCGATGCGGTGGGCTTGGGCCTTGCGAGCGCTCGGGGCTCGGCTTGCTCGAAGGAGAGGAGGGTAGCGGAGCTCCTGGACACGGCGGCACGGCGTGGGGTTGACGGAGGGCGTGGCTACGGCGAGGGGGTGGCGGCGATGGCGTCGGCCATGGCGGGGGAGCGCGAGAGAGAGGAGTTGGGGGACAATGGAGGTGTCCTGGAGGTTCACGGCGCGGCGTGGAGCTCATCCATCCAGCCCCGAGGCGAGGAGGTGAAGCAGGGCGACGGCCAGCTGCGTGGCGCACGCTGCGGTCGCCGTCGGGCACCTGCCTGCCTGCCTGGCCGGCAAGCAGCTCGCTGGAGCGGCGCTGGGCTGGGCCGGCAGGTGGGCCGGGTGCTGGCGCCAGGTAAGTTTTTGCCATTTCTCCTATTTCCTGTTTTTTTAATACTTCTGCAACTTTGTTGACTTATTAAAAATACTTAGGCAACTCCTAAAATCACCAAACTACTCCTGGTCCATAGTTGGATTATTTCCAAAATGAAACATTTTAGTTTGGAGATATTTGAGCATCTGAATATTTTATATAATTTTAAATGCCCAAATTCAAATATCTATGATTTAATTCAAAGACCCTAAGATGACCTAGGAAAATGTGCATCACTTTTGGCAGAGGTTCTGAACCAAGACAAAAATGATGGGCATTTTAGAAGGGCATTTCAGGTTCATTGAAAAAAAAATTAGTAAACCCTAGTTGGTTTCAGAGGGGGCTGGGGGTTCTGTCATCCCCATTTCAGGTTTCTGATGAAAGAATAAACATGATGCAACACTCTAATGCATGAACTAGCTAGGGTGTGACAGTAGCTCAGATTGAAATAATTTATATATGAAAAATTATCAGAAAAAATCAATCTATCCATCTGTACCATTTTCGTGCATGACAAACCATCTATACATGCTGTATATATGAAAACACACTTATGGCATATTTAAGAACTTAATTTGGAGTTGTATTTGAACCCTTGGTTCAAATGGACTTCAACCAAATAAATACTAGTTGCATTACCTCAAACAACATCACATATTCATGCCATCTTCATGCATCATATTGTTGCATATGATTGTGTATTGATTGCCAACACCGTTCCTTCTCGATAGGTCCTGCTCCGGAGACCGATCTAGAGTACCTGTCTAAGGAGCAGTGCCCCTTGTTGATCTACCAGGCAAGCAACCCCCTTGTTCATTCCGATACAATCCTACTCTCTCGCTCCTGCTCTCATTTATTGCATTAGGACAACAACGATTCAACTGCTACTTTATGCTACGGTAGTTGAACCCATTCCTCTGCATGACCTGTCATTGCCACAGTAAATAGTTGAAACCCACTAGCATGTGTAGGAGTTGTTTGAGCCATGCTGTGCTTCTACCACGCCATGCCTGCTATTGCTTAGAGTTGTGTCAGGTCTGATTCATCGGGAATGAATTGGAGTGTTATGATATGTTCTGGTGCTGAGAGTTAAGCGTGTGAACAAGATTTGGTAAAGGTAGCGGTGAGAGGCCATGTAGGAGTACATGGTGGGTTGTCTCATTGGGACCGTCCTTAAGAACTGAGTTCTGTGTAAGTTGTCCAATGACTAGCTACTACCACACATTGGGCTCCGGGCGCTCCAAGCTCTCTCGGCTTATTAACCGCCTTGATCTCTGTCCAGGAGTTGCAAATAGTTTCTGGTGTTTGTAGGTAGTGCTATTTTTCTACCGAGTGGCACCCGACAGGGTGGGCTCAGGACAGACTAGGCACAGGTGGCATGGTGTACCAAGTGGCACCCGGATGGTGGGCTTGGGAACCCTGCTCATATCGTTTGGGGCCGTGAGCGACACCCCGGCCGGATCTCCTTGCGGATGGAACCCAAATAGGTGATAAACCTGGACTAGAGTCTTGCGTGGTTAGTCAGGTCGTGGCCGACACCCTCGCCAGGCTTCCGCTTGAAGGTTGCCGAGATACGTGACGTGTATATGGTGATAAGTGGTGAGAGCGTGTGTGAAGAAGTACACCCCTGCAGGTTATCATGATCTATTCGAATAGCCGTGTCCTCGATTATGGACTTCTTGGATGCTTACGTGGTACATAGACAACCTGAAGTGGATACTCTAAAATGCTCAAGATAAGTGTGAGTGCTATGGATGGCCTTCTCGTAGGAAGACGAGGATGAATCCATAGTAGTGTATTAATGTGGTGATTAGTGGACTCGTGTGCGCCGCCTCATCTCAAAGAAGTTTCTCGTTGTCGTAGAACAGGATAGCCACTGAGTCAAAGCTGGCTTGCTGCAATTAAACCCCACATTACCTTCTTGATACAAATGCATATATGATAGGATCTGATGTAAGTCTTGCTGAGTACCTTTGTACTCACGTTTGCTTTATTTATGTTTTGCAGGTGAGACATCTGTCTCACTAGTAGTACCGCCTGGACTTCGATGAGTAGCTTGTTACCTCAGCTACGATCTTGTACCCTTGGGAGGGTTTTGTAGATAGTCAGGCTTCTTAGCCCTTTTGTTTTGTAGTTGTCTGTACTCAGACATGTAATGCTTCCGTTGCTTGTATGCTCTGAATGATGGGTCATGTGACCCCATGCTTGTATTTATGCTATGTGGCTCTTCTGAGCCTCTATCTATATGAGTTCGCGTTATGTTGTGATGCCATGTTGTACAACACATACTTGCATGTTATGCGTACGTGTGACGTGTATTGCTATGTGTGGGATCCGACAATCTAGTTGTTTATCCTTGGCAGCCTCTCTTATGGGGAAATGTAGTCTAGTGCTTCCTTGAGCCATAGTAGTCCGCTACAGCCCGGTTCACCGGAGTCCTGGTAGCCCAGCACTACTGCTCAGGACACTTGACTGGCCGGCATGTGTTTCACTTCGTTCCTGTGTCTGTCCCTTCGGGGAAATGTCACGCAGTGACAACCGGAGTCCTGCCTAGCCTGCTACAGCCCGGGTTCCCCGGAGTCCTGTTAGCCCAGTGCTACAGCCTGGATTCACACGCTGCTGACCGACATGCTCGATGTGAATCATGTATGCCTGTTCCCATAGGTTAGTGCCGCTTTGGGTTCACGACTAGCCATGTCGGCCCGGGTTCTCTGTCATATGGATGCTAGCGACACTATCATATACGTGAGCCAAAAGGCGCAAACGGTCCCGGGCCATGGTAAGGCGACACCCGTGGGGATACCGTGCGTGAGGCCGCAAAGTGATATGAGGTGTTACATGCTAGATCGGCGTGACTTAGAATCGGGGTCCCGACAGATGCCCAAGGCACCCGAAGGTAATATTCAAGGACAACCAAAAGCCTAAGCTTGGGGATGCCCCGGAAGGCATCCCCTCTTTCGTCTTCATTCATCGGTAACTTTACTTGGAGCTATATTTTTATTCGCCACATGATATGTGTTTTGCTTGGAGCGTCATTTTATTTTGTTTTGCTTGCTGTTTAAATAAAGTATCAAGATCTGAAATTCTTAAATGTTAGAGAGTCTTCACATAGTTGCATAATTATTCGACTACTCATTGATCTCCACTTATATCTTTCGGAGTAGTTTGTCATTTGCTCTAGTGCTTCACTTATATCTTTTAGAGCATGGTGGTAGTTTTATTTTGAAGAAATAGATGAACTCTCATGATTCACTAAGATTATTTTGAGAGTCTTAAATATCATGGTAATTTGCTTAAAATCCTAATATGCTGGGTATACAAGATTAGTAAAAACTTTCATATAGAGTATTGAATACTAAGAGAAGTTTGATGCTTGATGATTGTTTTGAGATATGGAGGTAATAATATCAAAGTCGTGCTAGTTGAGTAGTTGTGAATTTGATAAATGCTTGTGTTGAATTTTGCAAGTCCCGTAGCATGCACGTATGGTAAACATTGTGTAACATTTGAAACATGAGGTGTTATTTGATTTTCCTCCTTATGAGTGGCGGTCGGGGACGAGCGATGGTCTTTTCCTACCAATCTATCCCCCTAGGAGCATGTGCGTAGTGCCGAGGTTTTTGATGACTTGTAGATTTTTGCAATAAGTATGTGAGTTCTTTATGACTAATGTTGAGTCCATGGATTATACGCACTCTCACCCTTCCATCCTTGCTAGCCTCTTCGGTACCGTGCATTGCCCTTTCTCACACTGAGAGTTGGCACAAACTTCGCCGGTGCATCCAAACCCCGTGATATGATACGCTCTTTAACACATAAACCTCCTTATATCTTCCTCAAAACAGCCACCATACCTACCTATTATGGCATTTCCATAGCCATTTCGAGATATATTGCCATGCAACTTTCCATCATTCCGTTCATCATGACACATTCATCATTGTCATATTGCTTAGCATGATCATGTAGTTGACATAGTATTTGTGGGAAAGCCACCATTCATAATTCTTTCATACATGTCACTCTTGGTTCATTGCATATCCCGGTACACCGCCGGAGGCATTCATATAGAGTCATCTTTGTTCTAGTATCGAGTTGTAATCATTGAGTTGTAAATAAATAGAAGTGTGATGATCATCATTATTAGAGCATTGTCCCAAGTGAGGAATAAAAAAAAGAGAAAGGCCACAAAAAAGAGAAGGCCCAAAAAATGAGAGAAAAAGAGGGAAGGGACAATGTTACTATCCTTTTACCACACTTGTGCTTCAAAGTAGCACCATGATCTTCATAGTAGAGAGTTTCTCATGTTATCACTTTCATATACTAGTGGGAATTTTTCATTATAGAACTTAGCTTGTATATTCCAACAATGGGCCTCCTCAAGTGCCCTAGGTCTTCATGAGTAAGCAAGTTGGATGCACACCCACTAGTTCCTTTTGTTGAGTTTTCATACATTTATAGCTCTAGTGCATCCGTTGCATGGCAATCCCTACTCCTTGCATTAACATCAATCGGTGGGCATCTCCATAGCCCGTTGATTAGCCTTGTTGATGTGAGACTTTCTCCTTTTTGTCTTCTCCACATAACCCCCCTCATTATATTCTATTCCACCCATAGTGCTATGTCCATGGCTCGCGCTCATATATTGCGTGAAAGTTTATAGGTTTGAGATTACTAACGCATGAAACAGTTGCTTGGCTTGTCATCGGGGTTGTGCATGATGAGAGCATTCTTGTGTGACAAAAATCAAACATGACTAAACTATATGATTTTGTAGGGATGAACTTTCTTTGGCCATGTTATTTTGAGAAGACATAATTGCTTAGTTAGTATGCTTGAAGTATTATCATTTTTATGTCAATATGAACTTTTGTCTTGAATCTTTCGGATCTGAATATTCATACCACAATTAAGAAGAATCACATTGAAATTATGCCAAGTAGCACTCCGCATCAAAAATTCTGTTTTTATCATTTACCTACTTGAGGACGAGGAGGAATTAAGCTTGGGGATGCTGATACGTCTCCAACGTATCTATAATTTTTGATTGCTCCATGCTATATTATTTACTGTTTTGAATGTTTATGGGCTTTATTATACACTTTTATATCATTTTTGGGACTAACCTATTAACCCAGGGCCCAGTGCTAGTTTCTGTTTTTACCCTGTTTTAGGGTTTCGAAGAAAAGGAAAACCAAACGGAGTCCAATTGACCCGAAATTTCACGGAACTTAATTTTGGAAGGAAAGAAGCCCAGAAGACTTGGAGTGCACGTCGGGGGATCTGCGAGGAGGTCACGAGGCAGGGGGCGCGCCCACCCCTCCTGGGCGTGCCCTCCACCCTCGTGAGCCCCTCGTGGCCCCCCTGACGTACTTCTTCCGCCTATATATCTCCATATACCCTAAAAACATCCGGGGGCACAATAGATCGGGAGTTCCGCCGCCAGAAGCCTCCGTAGTTACCGAAAGCCAATCTAGACCCGTTCTGGCACCCTGCCGGAGGGGGAATCCCTCTCCGGTGACCATCTTCATCATCCCGGTGCTCTCCATGACGAGGAGGGAGTAGTTCTCCCTCGGGGCTGAGGGTATGTACCAGTAGCTATGTGCTTGATCTCTCTCTCTCATGTTCTTGAGATGATACGATCTTGATGTATCGCGAGCTTTGCTATTATATTTGGATCCTATGATGTTTTCTCCCCCCTCTACTCTCTTGTAATGGATTGAGTTTTCCCTTTGAAGTTATCTTATCGGATTGAGTCTTTAAAGATTTGAGAACACTTGATGTATGTCTTGCCGTGCGTATCTGTGGTGACAATGGGATACCACGTGATTCACTTGATGTATGTTTTGGTGATCAACTTGCGGGTTCCTTCCATGAACCTATGCATAGGGGTTGGCACACGTTTTCATCATGATTCTCCGGTAGAAACTTTGGGGCACTCTATGAGGTCCTATGTGTTGGTTGAATAGATGAATCTGAGATTGTGTGATGCATATCGTATAATCATACCCACGGATACTTGAGGTGACATTGGAGTATCTAGGTGACATTAGGGTTTTGGTTTATTTGTGTCTTAAGGTGTTATTCTAGTACGAATTCTAGGGCTGTTTGTGACACCTATAGGAATAGCCCAACGGATTGATTGGGAAGAATAACTCTGAGGTGGTTTCGTACCCTACCATAATCTCTTCGTTTGCTCTCCGCTATTAGTGACTTTGGAGTGACTCTTTGTTGCATGTTGAGGGATAGTTATGTGATCCAATTATGTTATTATTGTTGAGGGAACTTGCACTAGTGAAAGTATAAACCCTAGGCCTTGTTTCAATGCATTGCAATACCATTTACGCTCTTTTTTATCATTCGTTGCCTTGCTGTTTTTATATTTTCAGATTACAAAAACTATTATCTACCATCCATATACCACTTGTATTACCATCTCTTCGCCGAACTAGTGCACCTATACAATTTACCATTGTATTGGGTGTGTTGGGGACACAAGAGACTCTTTGTTATTTGGTTGTAGGGTTGCTTGAGAGAGACCATCTTCATCCTACGCCTCCTACGGATTGATAAACCTTAGGTCATCCACTTGAGGGAAATTTGCTACTGTCCTACAAACCTCTACACTTGGAGGCCCAACAACGTCTACAAGAAGAAGGTTGTGTAGTAGACATCAGAATGCATTTCAACAAATTAGAAGCAATGAAAGCTAGACACCATATGAAAGATGCAATGAATATCACTCTACCAAGTTAAAACTGTCTTGTCATAAGTGCCATTTCAACAAATTAGTAGTACAAGCTAGAAAAGAATGCGAGATGTAACCTATATCACACTCCGAAGTCAAACGTGTCTTATGATAAGTGATTGTTGCGGGTTACACAACAGTAGTTATTTGATGTAAGAACATGGTGTGATAGACAGATATTGTATGTTCTAGAAACAGGAACACGTGTCTTATTCAAGTATAATGTGTCAAGTAAGCAGATGAAATTCAACAAAATTAGAAGCAATACAAGATGGACATCACACATAACATGCAACCACATATAACAGTGCCAAGTTAGAGCGAGCACCGGTGATGGTGCACTAGGGGAGATGTGCTCATCATAAACACAGCTACGTTGAGTGTCTATGCATGTGTTGTCTTGGAAATCATCTTGGGGGGATGGAGGAGTAGAAACTGTAGAGGCCCTCCGTTTGGAAGGAGCACCTTTATCCACTGCCTTGCTAACTTCCGCTTTATTGATTTTGAATTGTCAAGTAAAACCGACAAGAAAAAGCAATAAAATTCTCTCTTCAGAACTCATTCATGCATGACACTGATACGTCCATTTTGCATCATGCTTTTATATCAATATTTATTGCATTATGGACTGTTATTTCACTTTATATCACAATACTTATGGCTATTCTCTCTTATTTTACAAGGTTTACATAAGGAGGGAGAATGTCGGCAGCTGGAATTCTGATCTGGAAAAGGAGCAAATATTAGAGACCTATTTTGTGCAACTCCAAAAGTCCTGAAACTCCACGGAACATCTTAAAATAAATAAACAAAAATCCACGCCAAAGATGAAGGCCAGGGGGCCCACACCCTACTCACGAGGGTGGGGGCGCGCCCCCCTACCTCGTGGGCCCCCTAGTGGCTCTCCGACGCCCATCTTCTCCTATATGAGATCTTTCGATGAGAAAAAAAATAGGAAGGAACTTTTCAGGACGAGACTCCGCCGCCACGAGGTGGAACCTTGGCGGATCCAATCTAGAGCTCCGGCAGAGCTGTTCTGTCGGGGAAACTTCCCTCCGGGAGGGGGAAATCATCACCATCGTCATCACCAACTCTCCTCTCATCAGGAGAGGGCAATCTCCATCAACATCTTCACCAGCACCATCTCATCTCCAAACCCTACTTCATCTCTTGTATCCAATTCTTGTCTCAAAGTCCGGGATTGGTGCTAGTAGGTTGCTAGTAGTGTTGATTACTTCTTGTAGTTGATGCTAGTTGGTTTATTTGGCGGAAGATCATATGTTCAGATCCTATATGCATATTATTACCCCTCTGATTATGAACATGAATATGCTTTGTGAGTAACTACGTTCGTTCCTAAGGACAAGGGAGAAGTCTTGCTATGAGTAGTCATGTGAATTTGGTATTCGTTTGATATTTTGATAAGATGTATGTTGTCTAGCCTCTAGTGGTCTTAGGTGAACATCGACTACATAACACTTCACCATTATTTGGGCATAGAGGAAGGCATTGGGAAGTAATAAGTAGATGATGGGTTGCTAGAGTGACAGAAGCTTAAACCCTACTTTATGCGTTGCTTCGTAAGGGGCTGATTTGGATCCATTTGTTTCATGCTATGGTTAGGTTTACCTTAATACTTTTGTTGTAGTTGCGGATGCTTGCAATAGAGGTTAATCATAAGTGGGATGCTTGTTCAAGTAAGAACAGCACGCAAGCACCAGTCCACCCACATATCAAATTATCAAAGTATCGAACGTGAATCATATGAACGTGATGAAAACTAGCTTGACGATATTCCCAGGTGTCCTCGGGAGCGCTTTTCCTATTATAAGAGTTTGTTCCGGCTTGTCCTTTGCTACAAAAGGATTGGTACACCTTGCTGCACTTTATTTACTTTTGGTGTTGCTCGTTACAATTTATCCCATCACAAAACTATCTGTTACCACTTATTTCATTACTTGCAGAGAATACCTTGCTGAAAACCGCTTATCATTTCCTTCTTCTCCTCGTTGGGTTCGACACTCTTACTTACCGAAAGGACTACGATAGATCCCCTATACTTGTGGGTCATCAAGACTCTTTTCTGGTGTCGTTGCCGGGGAGTGTAGCGCCTTTGGTAGGTGGAATTTGGTAAGGAAAAATTTATATAGTGTGCTGAAATTTATTGTCACTTGTTACTATGGAAAGTAATTCTCTGAGGGGCTTGTTCGGGGTATCTTCACCCCATCCAGTAGAGGAAAGAGTTGCTCCTCAACCTACTGAACCTATTGAAAATGAAATTCCTTATGAGTATCCTTCGGGTATGATAGAAAAACTGCTAGATAACCCTTTTACAGGAGATGGAACAAAGCATCCTAATGAGCACTTAATATATGTGGATGAAGTTTGTGGATTATTTAAGCTTGCAGGTATACCCGATGTTGTTGCTAAGAAGAAGGTCTTCCCTTTATCTTTGAAGGGAGATGCATTGATATGGTATAGGCTATGTGATGATATGAGATCATGGGACTATAAAAGATTGAAGCTGGAATTTCATCAAAAGTATTACCCTATGCATCTTGTTCATCGTGATCGCAATTATATATATAATTTCTGGCCTCGTGAAGGAGAAAGCATCGCTCAAGCTTGGGGGAGGCTTAAATCAATGTTATATTCATGCCCCAATCATGAGCTCCTGAGAGAAATAATTATGCAAAGTTTTTATGCTCGGCTTTCTCATAATAATCAAACCATGCTCGATACTTCTTGTGCTGGCTCTTTTATGATGAAGACTATTGAATTCAGATGGAATTTATTGGATAGAATTAAATGCAACTCTGAAGATTGGGACCTCGACGAAGGTAAGAAGTCAGGTATGACACCTAAGTTTGATTGTGTTAAATCTTTTATGGATACTGATATTTTTCGTAAGTTAGCACTAAATATGGACTTGACTCTGAGATAGTAGCTTCTTTCTGTGAATCTTTTGCTACTTATGTTGATCTCCCTAAGGAGAAGGGGTTTAAATATCATCCTCCCATAAAAATAAAAGTAGCTGCACCTATTAAAGTTGAAGAAAAGACTGTCACTTATAATGATTCTATTGTTCCTACTTCTTATATTGAGAAACCACCTTTCCTTGTGTAGCGACCCGACCCGAATGGATCAAGTCTCTGTGCTTAAGTGTCATCCCTGGATCGGTATGCTGACACACACAATACTCGAAGGATTTATAACAGAGGTAAATCACATGTATAAAATAACGTAAATACTATTACCTCAATCCAAATAGCGGAAGCAACAAGGTTGTGGATTCCCATCAACACCAACGGCAAAGTTGAGTGTAGAAATCGTAACCCTAACATATCACTTATCGTCGTAAGATAACCCTGCAACATGAGACGTTGCAGCCCGAAACGGGTCAGTACATTGAATGTACTAGCAAATTCACACCATAGAGAATGATGAATAAAGACTATCACTACATGCATAGTTGGCTGGTGGAAAAGCTCTATGGTTATAAGGTTTTTGCGTAAAGCCAATTTTTCCCTACTGCAAAGGAATAAATTTTATTTAACTATCATGGTGGTTGTTGAACATTGAGAATGGTTGACAGTATTCTCAATCCCAATTAAGTAACATCATTAAAACCCAACAATATTCATTTAAATTAACATGATGAGATCAACAGGATAATCCAAGAACTAGATACTCAAGATGTCCATAACCGGGGACACGGCTAATCATGATTAGTTTATACACTCTGCAGAGGTTTGCGCACTTTTCCCCACAAGACTCGATCGCCTCCGTTTGGTTTCTCGCACTGCAGGGTGTTTGAGAAGACGGATGACCGAGACATAGTCTTTCAGAAGCGCTAGCACCTTAATATCGGGTAGACCGTACCACCTACAACCCCTACATCTTCTAGTCTACCACTGTAAGAGTTCGCACAACTTAGTCAACTATGCCAGAGCCCATAATGGCTTGTGGCTGCACACGGAAGTTTCTAGCATGAATAATCTCATGATCCCTTTGGGCCTGGGTGGCGGTCCAAAGAAAACAGGCAAGTCCTGGTAACCCCAGGTGCCTCAATCCACCCAGATGTGTGTTAGGTTGCCACCTTAGATAAACCCTTAATTTTTAAATCTCACATCTGTCATGGATATCTCTCACCCAATCCACGTCTACTAGCATAGCATGGTATAATGAGCAAACGTAGAAGTAACTCCCAGAGGTTTGATAATTAACAGGTAATAGGTACTACCTCATCTACTTCCCATCCCACAGTTTAATTAGATCCTAATCATGCAATGTGTGAGGATTGATCTAATGCAATAAAACTGGGTTGTAGAAAAGGTATGATCAAAGTGTAAACTTGCCTGCAATGTTGATGAAGATGATTCACACTCAAAAATCTTGATAGCTCTACTCGTCACACTCCGGTCAATCTATCGTAATCAAGCAATAGTAACCACACATAAGCAATCACTCAAAAGATCAGAAAGATCGAAGAAGACGATTCGGAAACATCAAAACCAAGCAAATAACTCTTGCAACATAAAACAATTTCTAACAGTACCAAAATTATGTGAATTTGGCCTTACTAGAATGTTTAGGTCAAGAGCTTCGATTTGCAAAAAGAATCAACTCAAACGGAGTTACGGATAAAAAGATATGATCAAAAGAAGTTTGAATTCAAATCTGCTCTAATTCAAATTTTAAACTTTTCAAAAACATGTTTGAGTTGGATTACTGGATAGAGGGGATCATAACGAAGAACTGGGCGTTGGTTTCGTTGGATTTGGACTAACGAGTAAAAAGTAATGATTGTTTGAAATTCAGGGACTAAATTGTAGAGAAAATCCTCACATATAGGTCCCTGGCCGGAAATAACAGAAAAAGAAAAATACTAATTTACGAACGTTCACTCCCGAACCCTAAACTATGAACTCGTTCGCTCCAGAGGCTAAACCAGCGGGCGTTCTCTAAATATACTAATCGGGGTTTTAAAAGAGAAACCGTCTACTAAAACGAAAACCTAAAAAAAAAACGGACCGGGCGGTTCTTACCGGTTCGATCGGTTTTTCACCGAAAACCGGCAGTGGTCGGCGGCAGCGGCAGATCGGACCGGCGAGCTCCGGTGAGGCGGCACGGGGCTCCGGCGG